>NC_138294.1:91271606-91389106 GCF_965601325.2 Salmo salar | reverse complement strand
ATTCACACACTTATCAAGAGAACATATCTGGTCATCCTTACATCCTATACTTTTGAGAATATTTAAAGCCAAATACTTGTAGACTTTTACTCAAGCAGGATTTTACTGGGTGACTTTCTCTTTTACTTGAGTAATTATCTATTTAAGGTATCTTTACTTTTACTCAAGTATTGACAATTGGATACTTTTTCCACCACAGGTCTCTCCCGCCTCCATCCATCTCCTCCTTCAGACTCCAGATAGTGTATTCCAGCCATGTTGGGTCTGGTCCTCAGGCCCTCACAGACACACACAGACACACACACACTTTTTATTAAATGTAAGTCATCATTTATTACAATGAAACAGGGAATTCATGCATAATAATTGCTAAATAATCCTATGTTAAAGAACAATTCGGGGACTGTCTGTGTATTTTAATTGTTTTATAAATGTTACACATTTTTGGCTCTATATTATATATATATAAGAGTAATTAACCTATAGGATAGAGGGGACATGAATGACAGCCAGGCACTGACTTCCATTATAAGTAGTTTGGTTTTTACAAGGTATTATAAGCCATTGGTCATCCATTAGTTGTTCATTCAGTAATCTGTCTACTTTATCTAACAAATGTGTTTATTCATTCACAACTAAGATATCGCTGGGCCCGGCACAGGCAGTGTGGTCCCCTGGTCTCCTGGTCCCCTGGTCCAAGTGCTGTGGGAAAGGATGCTAGGCTTAGCAGAGACTTAGGAGTGACAGACAGACAGACAGACAGACAGACAGACAGACAGACAGACAGACAGACAGACAGACAGACAGACAGACAGACAGACAGACAGACAGACAGACAGACAGACAGACAGACAGAGGAGAACAAGGAGAAGCACAGACAGACAGAAAGACAGACAGACAGACAGACAGACAGACAGACAGACAGACAGACAGACAGACAGACAGACAGACAGACAGACAGACAGACAAACAGAAGCACCTACACTCTAAAAAGGTTATTGAGGAGTTCTTTCCCCAAAGAATGATGTTTCCACCTCCATGCTTCACAGTTGGGATGGTATTCTTGGGGTTGTACTCATCCTTCTTCTTCCTCCAAACACAGCGAGTGGAGTTTAGACCAAAAAGCTCTATTTTTGTCTCATCAGACCACATGACCTTCTCCCATTCCTCCTCTGGATCATCCAGATGGTCATTGGCAAACTTCAGACGGGCCTGGACATGCGCTGGCTTGAGCAGGGGGACCTTGCGTGCGCTGCAGGATTTTAATCCATGACGGCGTAGTGTGTTACTAATGGTTTTCTTTGAGACTGTGGTCCCAGCTCTCTTCAGGTCATTGACCAGGTCCTGCCGTGTAGTTCTGGGCTGATCCCTCACCTTCCTCATGATCATTGATGCCCCACGAGGTGAGATCTTGCATGGAGCCCCAGACCGAGGGCGATTGACCGTCATCTTGAACTTCTTCCATTTTCTAATAATTGCGCCAACAGTTGTTGCCTTCTCACCAAGCTGCTTGCCTATTGTCCTGTAGTCCATCCCAGCCTTGTGCAGGTCTACAATTTTATCCCTGATGTCCTTACACAGCTCTCTGGTCTTGGCCATTGTGGAGAGGTTGGAGTCTGTTTGATTGAGTGTGTGGACAGGTGTCTTTTATACAGGTAACAAGTTCAAACAGGTGCAGTTAATACAGGTAATGAGTGGAGAACAGGAGGGCTTCTTAAAGAAAAACTAACAGGTCTGTGAGAACCGGAATTCTTACTAATTCAACTAATTCTTATTAGTTGAAGTGTACCTATGATAAAAATTACAGACCTCTACATGCTTTGTAAGTAGGAAAACCTGCAAAATCGGCAGTGTATCAAATACTTGTTCTCCCCACTGTATGTTGATCCAGTCCAGGATAGATATTCAAAAAAACCTAGTCCCCCTTCTTTCTTTTTTTTTACCTGGGTCTGCATGCAAAGTATCTTGTTCCTGCCTCAACAATCACAGAGACAGGAAGTAAAAAATGAGAACTCTGCAGGATATTAAACTGGAGTTCACTATTGTTACGTCGTCTAAAGGAGTTTGAGGAGCATGGTGTTCCAGCGGAGAGACATTACAACATCTAGGAAAAGGTGCATATGCCCGAAGCCCTATTCAAGGGACATGAGTGGTTCTTTAACCACACTCCATATTACAAAAGACTCACTTCAACTATGCTGAACCTGTTGAAATCACTCTCAGAAGCAATGACAGAGGTGATAAAAGGCACTATCATGATGTTCCTGTGTCGGAAATGCCTAAATGCAATTCTAAGAGACAAATGTGTGTCACCAGATTTTAAACCCTTTTTCCCACTAAAGAGGGTACTCTCAGTGATGTTCTGGATGGACATACCATAAGACTAAAGTACTCTCAGTGATGTTCTGGATGGACATACCATAAGACTAAAGTACTCTCAGTGATGTTCTGGATGGACATACCATAAGACTAAAGTACTCTCAGTGATGTTATGGATTCCATAAGACTAAAGTACTCTCAGTGATGTTCTGGATGGACATACCATAAGACTAAAGTACTCTCAGTGATGTTATGGATGGACATACCATAAGACTAAAGTACTCTCAGTGATGTTATGGATTCCATAAGACTAAAGTACTCTCAGTGATGTTATGGATTCCATAAGACTAAAGTACTCTCAGTGATGTTCTGGATGGACATACCATAAGATTAAAGTACTCTCAGTGATGTTCCGGATACCATAAGACTAAAGTACTCTCAGTGATGTTCTGGATGGACATACCATAAGACTAAAGTACTCTCAGTGATGTTCTGGATGGACATACCATAAGACTAAAGTACTCTCAGTGATGTTATGGATTCCATAAGACTAAAGTACTCTCAGTGATGTTATGGATTCCATAAGACTAAAGTACTCTCAGTGATGTTCTGGATGGACATACCATAAGACTAAAGTACTCTCAGTGATGTTATGGATACCATAAGACTAAAGTACTCTCAGTGATGTTCTGGATGGACATACCATAAGACTAAAGTACTCTCAGTGATGTTCTGGATGGACATACCATAAGACTAAAGTACTCTCAGTGATGTTATGGATTCCATAAGACTAAAGTACTCTCAGTGATGTTCTGGATGGACATACCATAAGACTAAAGTACTCTCAGTGATGTTATGGATGGACATACCATAAGACTAAAGTACTCTCAGTGATGTTATGGATTCCATAAGACTAAAGTACTCTCAGTGATGTTCTGGATGGACATACCATAAGACTAAAGTACTCTCAGTGATGTTCTGGATGGACATACCATAAGACTAAAGTACTCTCAGTGATGTTCTGGATTCCATAAGACTAAAGTACTCTCAGTGATGTTATGGATTCCATAAGACTAAAGTACTCTCAGTGATGTTCTGGATGGACATACCATAAGACTAAAGTACTCTCAGTGATGTTCTGGATTCCATAAGACTAAAGTACTCTCAGTGATGTTATGGATTCCATAAGACTAAAGTACTCTCAGTGATGTTCTGGATGGACATACCATAAGACTAAAGTACTCTCAGTGATGTTCTGGATGGACATACCATAAGACTAAAGTACTCTCAGTGATGTTCTGGATGGACATACCATAAGACTAAAGTACTCTCAGTGATGTTCTGGATGGACATACCATAAGACTAAAGTACTCTCAGTGATGTTCTGGATGGACATACCATAAGACTAAAGTACTCTCAGTGATGTTCTGGATTCCATAGACTAAAGTACTCTCAGTGATGTTATGGATTCCATAAGACTAAAGTACTCTCAGTGATGTTCTGGATGGACATACCATAAGACTAAAGTACTCTCAGTGATGTTCTGGATTCCATAAGACTAAAGTACTTTCAGTGATGTTCCGGATACCATAAGACTAAAGTACTCTCAGTGATGTTCTGGATGGACATACCATAAGATTAAAGTACTCTCAGTGATGTTCCGGATACCATAAGACTAAAGTACTCTCAGTGATGTTCTGGATGGACATACCATAAGACTAAAGTACTCTCAGTGATGTTCCGGATACCATAAGACTAAAGTACTCTCAGTGATGTTCTGGATTCCATAAGACTAAAGTACTCTCAGTGATGTTCTGGATTCCATAAGACTAAAGTACTCTCAGTGATGTTCTGGATGGACATACCATAAGACTAAAGTACTCTCAGTGATGTTATGGATTCCATAAGACTAAAGTACTCTCAGTGATGTTCTGGATGGACATACCATAAGACTAAATTACTCTCAGTGATGTTCTGGATGGACATACCATAAGACTAAAGTACTCTCAGTGATGTTCTGGATGGACATACCATAAGACTAAAGTACTCTCAGTGATGTTCCGGATACCATAAGACTAAAGTACTCTCAGTGATGTTCTGGATGGACATACCATAAGATTAAAGTACTCTCAGTGATGTTCCGGATACCATAAGACTAAAGTACTCTCAGTGATGTTCTGGATGGACATACCATAAGACTAAAGTACTCTCAGTGATGTTCCGGATACCATAAGACTAAAGTACTCTCAGTGATGTTCTGGATGGACATACCATAAGACTAAAGTACTCTCAGTGATGTTCTGGATGGACATACCATAAGACTAAAGTACTCTCAGTGATGTTCTGGATGGACATACCATAAGACTAAAGTACTCTCAGTGATGTTCTGGATGGACATACCATAAGATTAAATTCATTACTAACATTAGGATGCTCTTTCATTTACATTTACGTCATTTAGCAGACGCTCTTATCCAGAGCGACTTACAAATTGGTGCATTCACCTTATGATATCCAGTGGAACAACCACTTTACAATAGTACATCTATATATTTTTTGGGGGGGGAGGGTAGGGGGGAGGGTTAGAAGGATTACTTTATCCTATCCCAGGTATTCCTTAAAGAGGTGGGGTTTCAGGTGTCTCCGGAAGGTGGTGATTGACTCCGCTGTCCTGGCGTCGTGAGGGAGCTTGTTCCACCATTGGGGTGCCAGAGCAGTGAACAGTTTTGACTGGGCTGAGCGGGAACTGTGCTTCCGCAGAGGTAGGGAGGCGAGCAGGCCAGAGGTGGATGAACGCAGTGCCCTTCTTTGGGTGTAGGGACTGATCAGAGCCAAGATGCCTTTGAAGTGGCAAATCCTCTTGGCTCTGCCAAACAAAAAAGGACAAAGTCCTTGCAGTCTATTTCCACCCTCGTAGTCGGTCCATGTAGTCAGTCCACGTAGTCGGTCCACGGAGTCGGTCCACGTAGTCGGTCCACTGTTGATCAAATACAAAGAAGGTACTGCTTTGTTTGGAAACAAAAAAAGACTGTAAATAGTATCGAGCTGATAATAGGTTTTAGTGCTGTTGTGACAGACTTGTGTGACTTGGAGGTAAATGGTATATCTTTTGAGGGAAATGTATACAAAAGGTACCGTACCATGCAATCTGTGCTTAATATTTCTGTAGATACTGTCTTATCACCAAAGATGTTTTTCCAAATCAGTCCTCTGATCACTGCTGCCCAGAGAGATCCTGCTAGTTATGATGAGTCAGTGCAGTTTTAAAAGGTAACAGTGTTGTCACCGAACATGCAACCGGTCCCGTGCTCATTACGAACAGGCTAAATAAAAGGACCTTGAATGACAGCACCGTGGACAACTCCTCCTTTCACCCGGAGACTCCTTTGCGCAGCTGTTTTTTTGATCTGACCATGTACGTTTTTTGCCTTCTTCTCCGTTTAGGTTGTGTTGTAGCCTACACTGTAATTCATTAACACTGGACTGGATTATTTTTACCGCAGTAGCATTGCAATCCAATGCACGATGAAAAACAACATTTTATTCGCAAAAAATAATAATATAATATTTTTGGGGGTATTATTATGTTTCAGGGGGTGCTGCAGCACCCCTTCTTCCCACAGCTATGGTGATTCCATACCGATGCCTCTAATCCAATGCTTTTAAGCGATGAACCCTACGGGCCAGCCCTACATGAGCGCACACCAACATGTTTCTGATCAGATTTCAGTTCGTCTTGGATGTATATTTTTATGTTGTTAATATACTATCAGCTTTTATGATGCTGATAAACACAGCACCTCTACAGACGGTATCTTAATGCCATTCGCATTCTCTCAAGATACTGAAAGAAATCATATTTCTTCTGTTTCTGAGTCAAAATGTAGCCTACATTTGGTGTATAATTTTACTGCAATAATGAATTCTGCAGGAGTTAATGTTAAGGCTATGTGAGAGGTTATAGACCCACAGTCAGTGTCCAGATTTCAGTTTCCAGTTAACCCATCTGAACAGAAGGCTACAGTTCCCTTGACGTGCCATAGGCCTATTTGAATTCCCCGTCTTGTGAATTTCTGTAGCGCCTCTCACAATAATCACACATAACGTAGCCGCAGCGTCGCCGTTGCGTCGCCGTAGCCTAGCCGGAACGTAGCCGTAACGTAGCCGTAGCGTAGCCGGAACCTAGCCGTAGCCTAGCCGGAACCTAGCCGTAGCCTAGCCGGAACCTAGCCGTAACGTAGCTGTAGCCGTAGCCGCAACGTAGCCGGAACGTAGCCGTAGCCGTAGCGTAGCCGTAGCGTAGCCGGAACGTAGCCGTAGCTGTAGCGTAGCCGTAGCGTAGCCGGAACGTAGCCGTAGCGTAGCCGGAACGTAGCCGTAGCGTAGCCTAGCCGTAACGTAGCCGTAGCGTAGCCGGAACGTAGCCGTAGCGTAGCCGGAACGTAGCCGTAACGTAGCCTAGCCGTAGCGTAGCCGTAGCGTAGCCGTAGCGTAGCCTAGCCGTAACTGCTATCATCCTCTTATACCACTTCAACAAATCTTTTCCAAACATTACTTTCCGTCCCTCCCTTCTCTTTATTTCCAACTCTCCATTTCACAGCTTTTCTCTTACAGAATTAAACGCTGACATTGATCCATGGTGGCAAAAAGAACAATGTTAACATTTTCTGCCCTTTCCCGAAAGCATTGGGCGACTGGCGTGTCGGCTATTTGGTACAGTTAGGCCCTAAAGCTTAGATTTATGCACTGATGCCAGATATTGAAAGATAAACCTCAACGTAGCCTATAGATATAAAATGCACAATAATTATACTTTAAGGGATTGTTTTCTCTTCTTTTTATTATTTATTCAACCCGCCAGCCCTTCATCCACACAATATTTAATGACCCTAAACACACACACACACACACACACACACACACCACACACACACACACAGAGAGAGAGAGGGTAACAGATAAGGTCGGTGTCGTCTGTCTCTGGAATGTAAATTAGTCATTTAGCTTTAGCTGTAACGGAGTTGCCTTAAGACAGACACACAGCCAGCAGCCTCAGTCTTATTTAGCCAAGGCACCCGGTCAGAACGGTTACAGATCCTTCTATCGCAGCACTGTGACTGTTCTACACCTGCATTGCTTTCCTTTTCATGTGTGTTAGGCTGGGTTTCTGTACGGCACTTTGAGATTATCAGCTGATGTAAGAAGGGCTTTATAAATACATTTGATTTGATTTGACTGTACTCTACTGTACACAGCACTAGCCTCAGCTAAGGCACCGTCAAGGCAGTCACTGGTTGCATCCCAAATACCAGCATATAGTGCCCTTGTGACAGTGTTATAATGCCCTTATGATAGTGTTATGTCCTTATGACAATGTTATAATGCCCGTATGACAGTCTTATAATGCCCTTATAAGGTATTATAAGACCTTATAAGGTGGTTCAGGTAAAGTGTAAAAGTGTACCTGTCCCAGCCCTCCTGATCCCAGTCTCACGAAGAGAAACACTACTTAAACACGGTCACAGACGGTTTGGCAGCTGATACTACACGTGAACCCAAGTGTGTTTGTCTACTGTTACATAATGGTTTCTATTTGATAGCCCGGTGACCTCTGTTTGTCCTACCGACAACACACACACACACACACACACACACACACACACACACACACACACACACACACACACACACACACACACACACACACACACACACACACACACACACACACCACACACACTAACTGCTATTTTTATTGTAGTCATTTTACAGGGACAGTGCACATTAGTCAACATCAATACTACAGTAATGCAACGTCCGTGTACATTAAATGTGCCGGGGTTAGCCAAGAGATCATTTGCACCCGTATTCCGTAGGCAGGAAAGGGCCTTTACACGGCCACAAAGCCAAGGTGGCAGGCAGCCACTTATTGTGAAGAGAGGGGCTATTATTGACACCTTGGAAAGAAAACTGCCTATGAGAGAGAGAGAGAGAGAGAGAGAGAGAGCGAGAGAGAGAGAGAGGGAGGGGGAGAGATGCGAGTGAGAGAGAGAGACAGAGAGAGAGAGAGAGATAGCGAAAGAGAGACAGAGAGAGAGAGAAAGGAAACAGAGATGCCAGGGGGAGGGAGAGAGAGGTAGAGGCAGTGAAGGAGAGAGAGACGGAGAGAGAGAGAGATGGAGAGACAGAGAGAGACAATCAGAGAGAGAGAGAGAGAGAGAGAGAGAGACAGAGAGACAGAGAGACAGACAGACAGACAGACAGACAGACAGACAGACAGACAGACAGACAGACAGACAGACAGACAGACAGACAGACAGACAGACAGACAGACAGACAGACAGACAGACAGACAGACAGACAGACAGAGACAAAGAGACAAAGAGAGACAGAGAGACAGAGAGAGACAGAGAGAGAAAGAGACAGACAAAGAGAGAGAGAGAGACAGAGAGAGAGAGACAGAGAGAGAGAGAGAGAGAGAGAGACAGAGAGAGAGAGAGAGAGAGAGACACAGAGAGTGACAGAGAGACAGAGACACAGAGAGACACAGAGACAGAGAGAGAGAGACACAGAGAGAGACACACAGAGAGAGAGAGAGAGAGACACAGAGAGACAGAGAGAGAGAGAGAGACACAGAGAGACAGAGAGAGAGAGAGAGAGAGAGAGAGAGAGACACACAGAGAGAGAGAGACACAGAGAGAGAGAAACACAGAAAGACAGAGAGAGAGAGAGAGGGAGCGAGACAGAGAGAGAGAGACAGAGAGAGAGAGAGAGCAGAGAGAGAGAGACACAGAGAGACAGAGAGAGAGACAGAGAGAGAGACAGAGAGAGAGAGACAGAGAGAGAGACCGAGAGACAGACAGAGAGAGAGACAGACAGAGAGACAGACAGAGAGAGAGAGACAGAGAGAGCAGAGACACAGAGAGACACAGAGAGAGAGAGAGCCTTCTGGCACAGCATCTCTTACTGGTCAACAATCATCTCTCAGTAAGTCACAGTGAATCAAGGTTTCATTTCATCCATTTGACATAAAGCAAGAGTTTAGGACGTGTGGGTTGCATGAATGGATCTGAATTTGTCCAATGGGAACGCCAGCTGCCTAGCCAGTTGTAGCTCAATCTTGGGTGCAATGTTCACGTACCCGCACTGACTGACTGTGTGGAGGCTCATTGATTTAACGTTACGTTAGCCAACATGCTACACTGGCAAAGTTATGAAGGATATAGCTGGGATATTAACCCCGACTTTACCGTTCTTTGTGCAGCTTCAAATGTCGAACAAAGTTGGAAATTGTTGCGCCTCCGTCTGTAATTTTCTTCCCGCATGTTTTGCAAGTTGCAACACGTTTTTTGTTGACTACATCGTAGTCTTTATATCCGAAAATAATAATTTTGGGTATCATCTTTCCAAGGGCTCCGTCTGAATTCACCCGCCGACGTTCCTCTGCACTGCCAGCACAACTTTTCTTTTAGCTGGCACAATTTGATTGGCTGCTGTCCGATTCAAACTGTAATTCCGTTAAATTAAGAGTTGATGCGCTGCACACTTTTTTTAATAGCATCATTTTTAATATTTGTGCTTCGGGGAGGGTATCAAGTCAGGTCTAGTCATAACTCAAGTCCAAGTTAAGTCACGAGTCATTGGTGGTAAAGTCAAAGTCGAGTTGCAAGTCATCATGTTTGTGACTCGAGTCTGACTCAAGTCCAAGTCATGTGACTCGAGTCCACACCTCTGCTATACACCATCCATAACTTACTGTGTGCAGAGAGCGCATCGGCCAAGCCCAGCCATCCATCTCCACAAGGTTGAGCTGCCCATGGGGGTAGATCAGCGGCCACTAGCCGAGAGAGGCTCACCCTGATGACCGGGGAGGACAATGAGGAAGGGCCTGGTGATGGATGGTGGAAGTTGGAGAACTGGGCTGAGGTTACACTTTATCATGCTTTTTACCAAGGCCTATCGGGCTCTAGTCTTGGATATCCCAACCTTCGAGCAACGTACAAGATCTTGGGAGGTTGTCAGCTTCTCTCTGACATTTACAAAAGGGGGGGAAAGAAATTGTTCCTTGGGAGTCTCCTCAACTCTCCCAACCAAATCAGGAGTTTGGGTAGGCGGGTCTTTGGCTAGAGTATTAAACGAATACAGCAGGGACGTTACTGGTGAGACGCATCCCAATTCTGACACCGAAAACTAAATGTTTTAGCTGGAGCATTGATAGATTACCGGAAGCAAAACGGTATGTTTAGAGAGACTAATCGAGCTCTGAGGACGGAAACATAAATATATTGTCTCAGCTCGGAGAGGACTGGGAGAGAGGGGTGACAGAATCTGGATGTATTGAGATGGGGAACTGGGTGTGCGTGTACTTGCAAACTTCTACAGGGGCGGCAGGGTAGCCTAGTGGTTAGAGTGTTGGGCCAGTAACTGAAAGATTGCTAGATCGAATCCCCGAGCTGACAAGGTAAAAATCTGTCGTTCTGCCCCCTGAACAAGGCAGTTAACCCACTGTTCCCCGGTAGGCTGTCGTTGTAAATAAGAATTTGTTCTTAACTGACTCGCTTAGTTAAGTAAAAAAAATTAAAACACACATTTAAAAAACTCCACACCTAGGCTGCAGATTGTATTATTAAGCCCTAAAGAGAAGATTAGGGTCACCGTAGCGGTCTAAACCCTGCCTGATGTTACTGCTGTTCCTAAAGCCATTGACATACGTTAGTCTACTGTAACCACACAGTGTGTGTGTGTGTTAAAGTTGGGCGATTGTGTACAAGCCTACATCGCCCGATTGCGCCCCATAGTGATCCTCGATAGTCGACTGCTATTGGGGGAGGGAGTCTTTCTCATGGCTACCCATGTATTTCCATGGAAATATAAAGTTTATTTGGAAAGTAATAAATATATTTTTAAAAGAGTTCCTGATTTGCGTAAATGTAATACACTAACTATTACTCTTGTTAAAAATATGAAATGGTATTACATTTGGTGAAGAGCACATTATGACTTGTTTAGGACTCGAAACTCAATGTTTAGGACTTGAGAATTGACTTGAGACTTGACGGTCTTGACTTGAGACTTGACTCAGACTTGTCTGTCTTGACTTGGGACTTGAGTGCTAAGACTTGAGACTTACTTGTGACTTGTAAAACAATTACTTGGTACCACCTCTGGTGTATAGTGATGGAGAGATGTGTGTTGAGAGACTAGGACTGTATGATGGAGAGATGTGTGTTGAGAGACTAGGACTGTATGATGGAGAGATGTGTGTTGAGAGACTAGGACTGTATGATGGAGAGATGTGTGTTGAGAGACTAGGACTGTATGATGGAGAGATGTGTGTTGAGAGACTAGGACTGTATGATGGAGAGATGTGTGTTGAGAGACTAGGACTGTATGATGGAGAGATGTGTGTTGAGAGACTAGGACTGTATGATGGAGAGATGTGTGTTGAGAGACTAGGACTGTATGATGGAGAGATGTGTGTTGAGAGACTAGGACTGTATGATGGAGAGATGTGTGTTGAGAGACTAGGACTGTATGATGGAGAGATGTGTGTTGAGAGACTAGGACTGTATGATGGAGAGATGTGTGTTGAGAGACTAGGACTGTATGATGGAGAGATGTGTGTTGAGAGACTAGGACTGTATGATGGAGAGATGTGTGTTGAGAGACTGGGACTACAAGGTGAAAAGAAGGAGAACATTATTTTATTGTCCAGAAGGTCCAACTGAAATCCGACTTCCATTCTATCCCCCCCCACACACACACACACACACACACACACACACACACACACACACCGAAGAGTAGAGGTTGGACCAGAGGGCAGCAGTACTGAGGCGCCCACAGAGTTGGTAAGTGTTTTTATTAGGGGGTATAACGCTGAGCGAGAGAGAGAAAATATTATTAGGGGGTTTAATGTTGAGCGAGAGAGAGAAAATATTATTAGGGGGTTTAATGCTGAGCGAGAGAGAGAAAATATTATTAGGGGGTATAACGCTGAGCGAGAGAGAGAAAATATTATTAGGGGGTTTAATGCTGAGCGAGAGAGAGAAAATATTATTAGGGGGTTTAATGCTGAGCGAGAGAGATAATATTTTTACCAGGAGATAGCCATCCTTGTCCTCTATCTACTGTCAATCTACCAACAAATCTACTCTGCATTACAGCTGGATGGAAAGACGGAGAGAGAGGAGGAAGAGATGGCTAGATAGATGGAGAAATGGGTAGATAATTTGTTTAATGTATTTACCTCTGTCACCAGTGATAAAACGAATGGCACTACACTAGACATCATCCTTAGGTGGTGTCACCCTAGTAAAGAACTGGCAGGAGATTTGACTGTACAATCTGCTTCCTGCTGTTTAGGGAGGGACAATACATTGTTCTAAAAAATAAGTTCACATTAAATCTGAGCTTTTTAACTAGAGAGAGGGGGGAGGGGAGATGGATTGATGGGCACAGAGAGAGGGGGGAGGAGAGATGGATTGATGGACACAGAGAGAGGGGGGAGGAGAGATGGATTGATGGACAGAGATAGGGGGAGGAGAGATGGATGGTGGACACAGAGAGAGAGGGGGAGGAGAGATGGATTGATGAACACAGAGAGAGGGGGAGGAGAGATGGATTGATGGGCACAGAGAGAGGGGGGAGGAGAGATGGATTGATGGACAGAGAGAGAGGGGGAGGAGAGATGGATTGATGGACACAGAGAGAGGGGGGAGGAGAGATGGATGATGGACACAGAGAGAGGGGGGAGGAGAGATGGATTGATGGACAGAGAGAGAGGGGGAGGAGAGATGGTTTGATGGACACAGAGAGAGGGGGAGGAGAGATGGATTGATGGACACAGAGAGAGGGGGCAGGAGAGATGGATTGATGGACACGGAGAGAGAGGGGGAGGAGAGATGGATTGATGGACACAGAGAGAGAGGGGGGAGGAGAGATGGATTGATGGACACAGAGAGAGGGGAGAGGAGAGATGGATTGATGGACACAGAGAGAGGGGGGAGAGGAGAGATGGATGGATGGACACAGAGAGAGAGAGGGGGGAGGAGAGATGGATGGATGGACACAGAGAGAGGGGAGAGGAGAGATGGATTGATGGACAGAGAGAGGGGGGAGGAGAGATGGATTGATGGACACAGAGAGAGGGGGGAGGAGAGATGGTTTGATGGACACAGAGAGAGGGGGGAGGAGAGATGGATTGATGGACACAGAGAGAGGGGGGAGGAGAGATGGATTGATGGACACAGAGAGAGGGGGAGGAGAGATGGATTGATGGACACAGAGAGAGGGGGAGGGGAGATGGATTGATGGACACAGAGAGAGGGGGAGGGAGAGATGGATTGATGGACACAGAGAGAGGGGGGAGGAGAGATGGATTGATGGACACAGAGAGAGGGGGAGGAGAGATGGATTGATGGACACAGAGAGAGGGGAGATGGATTGATGGACACAGAGAGAGAGGGGAAGGAGAGATTGATTGATGGACACAGAGAGAGGGGGGAGGAGAGATGGATTGATGCACACAGAGAGAGGGGGGAGGAGAGATGGTTTGATGTACACAGAGAGAGGGGGAGGGAGAGATGGTTTGATGGACACAGAGAGAGGGGGGAAGGAGAGATGGATGGACACAGAGAGAGGGGGAAGGAGAGCTGGAGAGATGGACAGTGAGAGATGGGGAGATGGACAGTGAGAGATGGGGAGATGGATTGAATATTGAATAATGGGATACTGTAAGGGTACTGAATAATGGGATTCTCTCAGGGTATTGAATAATGGGATACTCTCAGGGTACTGAATAATGGGATTCTCTCAGGGTATTGAATAATTGGATACTCTCAGGGTACTGAATAATGGGATACTCTCAGGGTATTGAATAATGGGATACTCTCAGGGTATTGAATAATGGGATACTCTCAGGGTACTGAATAATGGGATACTCTCAGGGTATTGAATAATGGGATTCTCTCAGGGTATTGAATAATTGGATACTCTCAGGGTACTGAATAATGGGATTCTCTCAGGGTATTGAATAATTGGATACTCTCAGGGTACTGAATAATGGGATACTCTCAGGGTATTGAATAATGGGATACTCTCAGGGTATTGAATAATGGGATACTCTCAGGGTACTGAATAATGGGATACTCTCAGGGTATTGAATAATGGGATTCTCTCAGGGTATTGAATAATGGGATACTCTCAGGGTATTGAATAATGGGATACTCTCAGGGTATTGAATAATGGGATTCTCTCAGGGTACTGAATAATTGGATACTCAAGTGGTCTTGCTGCCTGTGTAACTGATTGTTACCTTCACCAAACAATAATCTCTAATTTCAAATATTTTCTATCTATTTTTTTTCAAGGCATAAAGAGGGACAGACACATGTCATCTGCACACTGGAATGTCATCACAAGCTGTACGACATAACATGGCATTTCATCAAAAAGGTCACGTGTAGGATTTCCACTGATGCAGGTTTTCTAGCTGCAAAGATCAACACTCACATAACCCATTGTGTTTTCTCTGATTGTCACGTATTTAAGATCTCTCTCTCTCTCTCTCTCTCTCTCTCTCTCTCTCTCTCTCTCTCTCTCTCTCTCTCTCTCTCTCTCTCTCTCTCTCTCTCTCTCTCTCTCTCTCTCTCTCTCTCTCTCTCTCTCTCTCTCTCTCTCTCTCTCTCTCTCTCTCTCTCTCTCTCTCTCGTATTATATCAACCTCTCGAGGGAAAAGTCATTGTAGTTTGAGGTCTGAGCTGTGTGTGATGTAGGAAGGTGAGTGTCAGGGCTATTTTTAGGTGAATGATAGACGGGGGGACGGGGGGGTCTGCCTGTTTCACCGACGCTCACCTTGCTCCACTAATGTATTGTAAGTAGAAATTGTGCACAAATATTGCATTTTAAAATCCTTTTATATATATATATATATATATATATAAACTCATGTTATATTAAAATCCTGTCATATTAAATTAGATGCCCTTTAATATAAAACCACATGGACCCTACAAAACAACTTGTCCCTCATTTTAAAGGTCATTTCTGTTATTCGGACAAAACTGTTGTTTTAATATGGGGAACCTATTAATACATTACTTTTAAAGAGTTTGTAGCCCAAACGGTTTGGACGCTGCCAAACAGAAAGTTGGCACATCAACATTATCGACTTCAGATGAGTCTTCTGACACTTGTGAGAGTCGTAGTGCAAAACAGGGAGAACACCCATCGTGTTCGTGAGAGTCTCCCCTTTCCCCCGAAACAGGACTGTTTTTGCTAGCACAGGACTGGAATATGTTCCGGGATTCATCCGATGGCATTGAGGAGTACACCACCTCTGTCACCGGCTTCATCAATAAGTGCATCGATGACGTCGTCCCCACAGTGACCGTACGTACATATCCCAACCAGAAGCCATGGATTACAGGCAACATCCGCATCGAGCTAAAGGCTAGAGCTGCTGCTTTCAAGAAACGGGACACTAATCCGGACGCCTATAAGAAATCCCGCTATGCCCTCAGACGAAACCATCAAACAGGCAAAGCGTCAATACTGGATTAAGATTGAATCCTACTACACCGGCTCTGAGGTCAGATGTGGCAGGGCTTGAAAACTATTACGGACTACAAAGGGAAATCCAGATGCGAGCTGCCCAGTGACACGAGCCTACCAGACGAGCTAAATTACCTCTATGCTCGCTTCGAAGCAAATAACACTGAAACATGCATGAGAGCATCAGCTGTTCCGGATGACTGTGTGATCACGCTCTCTGTAGCAGATGTGAGTAAAACCTTTAAACAGGTCAACTATCACAAGGCCGCAGGGCCAGACGGATTACCAGGACGTGTACTGTAAGCATGCGCTGACCAACTGGCAAGTGTCTTCACTGACATTTTCAACCTCTCCCTGTCCAAGTCTGTAATACCTACATGTTTCAAGCAGACCACCATTGTCCCTGTGCTCAAGAACACTAAGGTAACCTACCTAAATGACGTCTGTAGCCATGAAGTGCTTTGAAAGGCTGGTAATGGCTCACATCAACACCATCATCCCAGAAACCCTAGACCCACTCCAATTTTCATACCGCCCCAACAGATCCACAGAATCTCTATTGCATTCCACACTGCCATTTCCCACCTGGACAAAAGGAACACCTATGTGAGAATGCTATTCATTGACTATAGCTCAGCGTTCAACACCATAGTACCCTCAAAGCTCATCACTAAACTAAGGACCCTGGGACTAAACACCTCCCTCTGCAAATGGATCCTGGACTTCCTGACGGGCCTCCCCCAGGTGGTAAGGGTAGGTAACAACACATCTGCCACGCTGATCCTTAACACTGGGGCCCCTCAGGGGTGTGTACTTAGTCCCCTCCTGTATTCCCTGTTCACCCATGACTGCGTGGCCAAACACGACTCCAACACCATCATTAAGTTTGCTGACGACACAACAGTGGTAGGCCTGATCACTGACAATGATGAGACGGTCTATAGGGAGGTCAGAGAACTGGCAGTGTGGTGTCAGGACAACAAACTCTCCCTCAATGTGAGCAAGACAAAGGAGCTGATTGTGGACTACAGGAAAAGGAGGGCCGAACAGGCCCCCATTAACATCGACGGGGTTGTAGTGGAGCGGGTCGAGAGTTTCAAGTCTAGGTCCAAGAGGCTTCTACCCACAAGCCATAAGACTCCTGAACATCTAATCAAATGGCCACCGGACTATTACATTGACCTTCCTCCATTTGTTTTTTACACTGCTGCTACTCGCTGTTTATTATCTATGCACAGTGACTTCACCCCCACCTACATGTACAAATGACCTCTAACCTGTACCCCCCGCACACTGACTCGGTACCTGTACCCCCTGCACACTGACTCTGTACCGGTACCCCCTGTATATAGCCTCCACATTGACTCGGTACCTGTACCCCCTGCACACTGACTCTGTACCGGTACCCCCTGTATTTAGCCTCCACATTGACTCGGTACCTGTACCCCCTGCACACTGACTCTGTACCGGTACCCCCTGTATATAGCCTCCACATTGACTCAGTACCTGTACCCCCTGCACACTGACTCTGTACCCCCTGTATTTAGCCTCCACACTGACTCGGTACCGGTACCCCCTGTATATAGCCTCCACATTGACTCTGTACCAGTACCCCCTGTATATAGCCTCCACATTGACTCTGTACCAGTACCCCCTGTATATAGCCTCCACATTGACTCTGTACCAGTACCCCCTGTATATAGCCTCCATATTGACTCTGTACCGGTACCCCCTGTATATAGCCTCCACATTGACTCTGTACCCTAACACCCTGTATATAGCCTCCACATTGACTCTGTACCGGTACCCCCTGTATATAGCCTCCACATTGACTCTGTACCGGTACCCCCTGTATATAGCCTCCACATTGACTCGGTACCGGTACCCCCTGTATACAGCCTCCACATTGACTCTGTACCGTAACACCCTGTATATAGCCTCCACATTGACTCTGTACCGGTACCCCCTGTATATAGCCTCCACATTGACTCTGTACTGTAACACCCTGTATATAGCCTCCACATTGACTCTGTACCGGTGCCCCCTGTATATAGCCTCCACATTGACTCTGTACCGGTACCCCCTGTATATAGCCTCCACATTGACTCTGTACCGGTGCACCCTGTATATAGCATCCACATTGACTCTGTACCGTAACACCCTGTATATAGCCTCCACATTGACTCTGTACCGGTACCCCCTGTATATAGCCTCCACATTGACTCTGTACCGGTGCACCCTGTATATAGCATCCACATTGACTCTGTACCGTAACACCCTGTATATAGCCTCCACATTGACTCTGTACTGTAACACCCTGTATATAGCCTCCACATTGACTCTGTACCGGTGCCCCCTGTATATAACCTCCACATTGACTCTGTACCGGTACCTCCTGTATATAGCCTCCACATTGACTTGGTACCGGTACCCCCTGTATATAGCCTCCACATTGACTCTGTACCGGTGCACCCTGTATATAGCATCCACATTGACTCTGTACCGTAACACCCTGTATATAGCCTCCACATTGACTCTGTACTGTAACACCCTGTATATAGCCTCCACATTGACTCTGTACCGGTGCCCCCTGTATATAACCTCCACATTGACTCTGTACCGGTACCTCCTGTATATAGCCTCCACATTGACTTGGTACCGGTGCCCCCTGTATATAGCCTCCACATTGACTCTGTACCGGTACCTCCTGTATATAGCCTCCACATTGACTTGGTACCGGTACCCCCTGCACATTGACTCTGTACCGGTACCCCCTGTATTTAGCCTCGTTATTGTGTTACTTTTTATTATTTTTTAACTTTAGTTTATTTAGTCAATATTTTCTTAACTCTTCTTGAACTGCACTGTTGGTAAAGTCAGAAAAGTCTACACTTGTTGTATTCGGCGCATGTGACAAATAAAGTTTGATTTGATTTGACTACAGTAGATTCACATTTTCAGTTTCATGCGACAACCTCATGTCTGGTGAGACACATGAAACTCAGACTATTTTAGTAAATATCTTCTCTTTTCTTCTTTATCCTTTGCCTCCAACCCCTTTCAGTGATACTATCAAGAGCAGTATATCTTCTCGAAACGGCAGTAAAGTAGAATAATATTTTCAGCAGCATCTGACTTCTCTCTCCTGGATGCTCTCCTGCCGAAACTGTCCCGTTGTGTGTTTCAACGCCTCTGAACCCCCTTACACCGAATAAATTGGACTGAGTGTGCGGCGTGGTGTGTATGTGTATGTGTGTGTGTGTGTATCAGAGGAAGTGTGTGTGTATCAGAGGGAGTTTTTTGTTTTAAAGAGCAGAGGGGCTATTAAAATAATCTGTGGAGGGGGGTGATTGCCAAGTCCTTCTCAATGGTATCCTCCCTAAGGGATGGAAACTAAGCCACCATTAGAGGGTAAGTTCTGCCCCCAAGAACCACAACACCCAGACAAAGGACTATAGTCTACCTAACTCAGAGCCCAGGTTAGTCCCCTATAGAGACTATAGTCTACCTAACTCAGAGCCCAGGTTAGTCCCCTATAGAGACTATAGTCTACCTAACTCAGAGCCCAGGTTAGTCCCCTATAGAGACTATAGTCTACCTAACTCAGAGCCCAGGTTAGTCCCCTATAGAGACTATAGTCTACCTAACTCAGAGCCCAGGTTAGTCCCCTATAGAGACTATAGTCTACCTAACTCAGAGCCCAGGTTAGTCCCCTATAGAGACTATAGTCTACCTAACTCAGAGCCCAGGTTAGTCCCCTATAGAGACTATAGTCTACCTAACTCAGAGCCCAGGTTAGTCCCCTATAGAGACTATAGTCTACCTAACTCAGAGCCCAGGTTAGTCCCCTATAGAGACTATAGTCTACCTAACTCAGAGCCCAGGTTAGTCCCCTATAGAGACTATAGTCTACCTAACTCAGAGCCCAGGTTAGTCCCCTATAGAGACTATAGTCTACCTAACTCAGAGCCCAGGTTAGTCCCCTATAGAGACTATAGTCTACCTAACTCAGAGCCCAGGTTAGTCCCCTATAGAGACTATAGTCTACCTAACTCAGAGCCCAGGTTAGTCCCCTATAGAGACTATAGTCTACCTAACTCAGAGCCCAGGTTAGTCCCCTATAGAGACTATAGTCTACCTAACTCAGAGCCCAGGTTAGTCCCCTATAGAGACTATAGTCTACCTAACTCAGAGCCCAGGTTAGTCCCCTATAGAGACTATAGTCTACCTAACTCAGAGCCCAGGTTAGTCCCCTATAGAGACTATAGTCTACCTAACTCAGAGCCCAGGTTAGTCCCCTATAGAGACTATAGTCTACCTAACTCAGAGCCCAGGTTAGTCCCCTATAGAGACTATAGTCTACCTAACTCAGAGCCCAGGTTAGTCCCCTATAGAGACTATAGTCTACCTAACTCAGAGCCCAGGTTAGTCCCCTATAGAGACTATAGTCTACCTAACTCAGAGCCCAGGTTAGTCCCCTATAGAGACTATAGTCTACCTAACTCAGAGCCCAGGTTAGTCCCCTATAGAGACTATAGTCTACCTAACTCAGAGCCCAGGTTAGTCCCCTATAGAGACTATAGTCTACCTAACTCAGAGCCCAGGTTAGTCCCCTATAGAGACTATAGTCTACCTAACTCAGAGCCCAGGTTAGTCCCCTATAGAGACTATAGTCTACCTAACTCAGAGCCCAGGTTAGTCCCCTATAGAGACTATAGTCTACCTAACTCAGAGCCCAGGTTAGTCCCCTATAGAGACTATAGTCTACCTAACTCAGAGTCCAGGTTAGCCCCTATAGAGACTATAGTCTACCTAACTCAGAGCCCAGGTTAGTCCCCTATAGAGACTATAGTCTACCTAACTCAGAGCCCAGGTTAGTCCCCTATAGAGACTATAGTCTACCTAACTCAGAGCCCAGGTTAGTCCCCTATAGAGACTATAGTCTACCTAACTCAGAGCCCAGGTTAGTCCCCTATAGAGACTATAGTCTACCTAACTCAGAGCCCAGGTTAGTCCCCTATAGAGACTATAGTCTACCTAACTCAGAGCCCAGGTTAGTCCCCTATAGAGACTATAGTCTACCTAACTCAGAGCCCAGGTTAGTCCCCTATAGAGACTATAGTCTACCTAACTCAGAGCCCAGGTTAGTCCCCTATAGAGACTATAGTCTACCTAACTCAGAGCCCAGGTTAGTCCCCTATAGAGACTATAGTCTACCTAACTCAGAGCCCAGGTTAGCCCCCTATAGAGACTATAGTCTACCTAACTCAGAGCCCAGGTTAGTCCCCTATAGAGACTATAGTCTACCTAACTCAGAGCCCAGGTTAGTCCCCTATAGAGACTATAGTCTACCTAACTCAGAGCCCAGGTTAGTCCCCTATAGAGACTATAGTCTACCTAACTCAGAGCCCAGGTTAGCCCCCTATAGAGACTATAGTCTACCTAACTCAGAGCCCAGGTTAGCCCCTAGACACTATAGCCCTATAGACCAGAGCCCAGGACCTATAGAGACTACAGCCCTATAGACCAGATCCCAGGACCTATAGAGACTACAGCCCTATAGACCAGAGCCCTGGACCTATAGAGACTACAGCCCTATAGACCAGATCCCAGGACCTATAGAGACTACAGCCCTATAGACCAGATCCCAGGACCATCACAACCTCTCGGATAACTAGGACAAGACAGGATTTCGTACAAATAACTCATCATTGATCTCTGTCATTCAAGTGAGCATCCCATATAGCACCCTATTCCCTATGTAGTGCACTAGTTTGGAACAGGGCCCATATAGCACCCTATTCCTTATGTAGTACACTAGTTTTGAACAGGGCCCATATAGCACCCTATTCCCTATGTTGTGCACTAGTTTTGACCAGGGCCCATATAGCACCCTATTCCCTATGCAGTGCACTAGTTTTGACCAGGGCCCATATAGCACCCTGTTCCCTATGCAGTGCACTAGTTTTGACCAGGGCCCATATGGCTCTGTAATGTACCATATAAGGAATAGGGACACAGACCAGGACATTGACCTCTCCAGGTGAACTCTCCAGGTGTCCAGCCTTAGAAGGGTCAAAGTTTGTTACTGTGGCGACGCCGAGTCCGTGTCTATCTATAATGCATGGTGTCATAGGGACTGTTACCGTGACATTTTGGCCCAGTGATTGACAGGTGGAGGTCTGAGTCAGGTCGTTAGTAACCATACCTGTCTACGTTACCCACGGTGACGCACGTGTGGTTATAGAATACACAGGTGTTATTGGTCTGATAATTCATTATGTACAGCATGCAGGGTGGGGTCACGTTAGATTTTTCAAAACGCAGACCAATCGAAAATGTTTTCGCTAATTAAACATTTATTGTAATGAATCTTGCCCTGGAGGCAGCTCTGCAGACAGACCTGTCACAGCCACAAAGTCATACAATCTGATTTTAAACATTACCCTAACCCACTAGGCTACCTGCCACAAAATGCAACACATTTGGCAGAAAATGGCTTTGTTTTCATCAGATGACAACAGACATGCAACAATATTTGGCTAGCAGCCACATATACTATATACCTGGGTAAAGGTACTGTACAGGTCAGTAGCACTAGACAGTCAGATATATACCTGGGTAAATGGTAGAGTACAGGTCAGTAGCACTAGACAGTCAGATATATACCTGGGTAAATGGTAGAGTACAGGTCAGTAGCACTAGACAGTCAGATATATACCTGGGTAAATGGTAGAGTACAGGTCAGTAGCACTAGACAGTCAGATATATACCTGGGTAAATGGTAGAGTACAGGTCAGTAGCACTAGACAGTCAGATATATACCTGGGTAAATGGTAGAGTACAGGTCAGTAGCACTAGACAGTCAGATATATACCTGGGTAAATGGTAGAGTACAGGTCAGTAGCACTAGACAGTCAGATATATACCTGGGTAAATGGTAGAGTACAGGTCAGTAGCACTAGACAGTCAGATATATACCTGGGTAAATGGTAGAGTACAGGTCAGTAGCACTAGACAGTCAGATACATACCTGGGTAAATGGTAGAGTACAGGTCAGTAGCACTAGACAGTCAGATACATACCTGGGTAAATGGTAGAGTACATGTCAAATCTCTGCTGGTTCTCTTACTCTCTCTCTCTCTCGTACCTGATGTGCATGCACAAACACACGCACATTCACATACAGACATATTGACTCTTCGTCTTCTCCCAACTCACACACTCCTCACTCTACCTTCGCCCCACCCCTCTGTTCCTGTCTCCCTCCCACACCCTCTCTTCCTGTCTCCTTCCCTCCCACACCCTCTCTTCCTGTCTCCCTCCCACACCCTCTCTTCCTGTCTCCCTCCCTCCCACACCCTCTGTTCCTGTCTCCCTCCCAAACCCTCTCTTCCTGTCTCCCTCCCTCCCACACCCTCTCTTCCTGTCTCCCTCCCTCCCACACCCTCTCTTCCTGTCTCCCTCCCTCCCACACCCTCTCTTCCTGTCTCCCTCCCACACCCTCTCTTCCTGTCTCCCTCCCACACCCTCTCTTCCTGTCTCCCTCCCACACCCTCTCTTCCTGTCTCCCTCCCACACCCTCTCTTCCTGTCTCCCTCCCTCCCACACCCTCTCTTCCTGTCTCCCTCCCACACCCTCTCTTCCTGTCTCCCTCCCTCCCACACCCTCTCTTCCTGTCTCCCTCCCTCCCACACCCTCTCTTCCTGTCTCCCTCCCACACCCTCTCTTCCTGTCTCCCTCCCTCCCACACCCTCTCTTCCTGTCTCCCTCCCTCCCACACCCTCTCTTCCTGTCTCCCTCCCTCCCACACCCTCTGTTCCTGTCTCCCTCCCTCCCACACCCTCTCTTCCTGTCTCCCTCCCACACCCTCTGTTCCTGTCTCCCTCCCTCCCACACCCTCTCTTCCTGTCTCCCTCCCTCCCACACCCTCTCTTCCTGTCTCCCTCCCACACCCTCTCTTCCTGTCTCCCTCCCTCCCACACCCTCTCTTCCTGTCTCCCTCCCCCACACCCTCTCTTCCTGTCTCCCTCCCTCCCACACCCTCTCTTCCTGTCTCCCTCCCTCCCACACCCTCTCTTCCTGTCTCCCTCCCTCCCACACCCTCTCTTCCTGTCTCCCCTCCCTCCCACACCCTCTCTTCCTGTCTCCCTCCCTCCCACACCCTCTGTTCCTGTCTCCCTCCCTCCCACACCCTCTCTTCCTGTCTCCCTCCCTCCCACACCCTCTCTTCCTGTCTCCCTCCCTCCACACCCTCTGTTCCTGTCTCCCTCCCTCCCACACCCTCTCTTCCTGTCTCCCTCCCCCTCCCACACCCTCTGTTCCTGTCTCCCTCCCACACCCTCTGTTCCTGTCTCCCTCCCACACCCTCTCTTCCTGTCTCCCTCCCTCCCACACCCTCTCTTCCTGTCTCCCTCCCTCCCACACCCTCTCTTCCTGTCTCCCTCCCTCCCACACCCTCTCTTCCTGTCTCCCCCTCCCACACCCTCTCTTCCTGTCTCCCTCCCACACCCTCTCTTCCTGTCTCCTTCCCTCCCACACCCTCTCTTCCTGTCTCCCTCCCCCCACACCCTCTCTTCCTGCCCCCCCTCTCCCTGCCCCTCCCACACCCTCTCTTCCTGTCTCCTTCCCACACCCTCTCTTCCTGTCTCCCTCCCACACCCTCTGTTCCTGTCTCCCCCTCCCACACCCTCTCTTCCTGTCTCCTTCTCTTTCACACTACAGATCTCCAGGTTTCTGTCACTCCCACACATTGACTGGCTTTTCCACTTGGTTGGACATTTCTGTTACACACACACATATTTACACAGTATGTGTGAGAATTCATCTCTATCGCTTTTTTACCCTCTGAGTCTTTCCCTCTCCCATTCCCTCCCAGTCCCTCTCTCTTCCTCCCCTCCTTTTCTCATCCTCCTCTCCCTCTCCCATTCCCTCCCAGTCCCTCTCTCTTCCTCCCCTCCTTTTCTCATCCTCCTTTCCCTCTCCCATTCCCTCCCAGTCCCTCTCTCTTCCTCCCCTCCTTTTCTCATCCTCCTCTCCCTCTCCCATTCCCTCCCAGTCCCTCTCTCTTCCTCCCCTCCTTTTCTCATCCTCCTTTCCCCTCTCCCATTCCCTCCCAGTCCCTCTCTCTTCCTCCCCTCCTTTTCTCGTCCTCCCTCTCCCTCCCTCCCAGTCCCTCCCTTGCTCCCTCTTCCTCCCATCTCCCTCCCCAGTCCCTCTCTCTCTTCCTCCCCTCCTTTTCTCATCCTCCTTTCCCTCTCCCATTCCCCTCCAGTCCCTCCCACATTCCCTCCCTCCCCATTCTCTCCTTCATTCCCTCTCCCATTCCATCCCTTCCTCCCAGTCCCCCCCTCCCCAATCTCTCCCTCGCTCTCAGTCAGTCAGTCCCTCCCTCACCCATTCCTTCCCTCTCCCGGCTGGTGTCCTTCTCACCAGCGGATTTGACTAACTTTCCTCTCTGACCTTGACCTCCCCAGCCCTCTGATTAGCAGCTCTTCCATCCTCTCATCTCTGATTGGCAGGTGTCCCAGGAAACCATGCCTTTTTTTTTTTTCTAATGATTGTCAGGTTGTCTTCCTCACCTCAGTGAATCAGCCCACCGTTGCTCACTCTTCCTCTGCCAGTTGTGATGACAGACAGGAACACAGACGTCAGCAGAACCCCATACCTCTGTCATTTCAGACAGAAATTATTTCACAAGAGAGACAGCTGACGAGGTCATAAAGCCAAGGGTAGATATTATTATTATATTTACACTTTAATACATGTGAGAGATTGTAAGGATGTTCCCTGAAAATAGTAGGTGCCTTTGAAAATGTGTTTTCTTTTTTAAACTGTCCTATAACAGAAAATACATAAACAACATTCGCATCCCACTGCTGGCTTGCTTCTGAAGCTAAGCAGGGTTGGTCCTGGTCAGTCCCTGGATGGGAGACCAGATGCTGCTGGAAGTGGTGTTGGAGGACCAGTAGGAGGCACTCTTTCCTCTGGTCTAAAATAAAATATCCTAATGCCCCAGGGCAGTGATTGGGGACATTTCCATGTGTAGGGTGCTGTGTTTTGGATGGGACTTTAAACGGGTGTCCTGACTCTCTGAGGTAATTATAGTTCCCATGGTACTTATCGTAGGGGTGTTAACCCCGATGTCCTGGCTAAATTCCCAATCTGGCCCTCATACCATCACAGCCACCTAATCATCCCCAGCTTACAATTGGCTAATTCATCCCCCTCCTCTCCCCTGTAACTATTCCCCAGGTCGTTGCTGTAAATGAGAATGTGTTCTCAGTCATTTAGCAGATATTCTCATCCAGAGGAACTGACAGTCAGTTCATTCAACTAAGTTTAGTAGGAGAATACAATGACGTCACAGTAAGTAGATCATACTGTATGCCACTTTATTTTAATCTGGATTTATCAGGATTGGGTCAATTCCATTTCAAAATTTAGAAAAAAGTAGACCAAATTCCAATTCCACATGTTCTTAAATGAAAAGCACTGAAGATAAATTAGACAACTAAAAACGGGTCTTTGGATGCTTCTGAACCTGATGTAGTGAAAAATAAAATATTGGTTCCAGTCAACAGCAATGGAGTCGAGAGGGGCACCCCCCCGGTCGAGAGGGGCACCCCCCCCCCGGTCGAGAGGGGCACCCCGCCACTCAGCCTTGTGAAGAAAATCATGGAGGACTCTTGAAAATGAGCAAAGTTTAACCCCATTGATTTTTAGGTAAATCAGCGGCGTAGCATAGTTCCTCGTTACGCCCATGTTATAACTAATCTCATGCACATTTCTCCATGAGGCAGAGGGGAAAACCATGTAGTTTTAAAGCCAACTTCCTGTCGTTCTAAACATTTTGCCGTGGTTTGCATAGGGACCTGCTCTGGCTACGTTGTTGTTGTGGTCTAACTGAGGAGAGATTGCCTACCTGATGCTGTAGGTTGTTTGATCAACTCTAGGACTGTAAAATATATATATATATATATAAACATAAGAGCTGAAACAAATTTACTGATTTTATCTTTAACATACCTTTTGTATAGACATTCTCTTTCTCTAATCTCATCTAAAAAGGAGAGACCACCCCAAACAAACCCTGGCCACACCCTATATAGGCCACCCCAGCACCCTGGCCACACCCTATATAGGCCACCCCAGCACCCTGGCCACACCCTATATAGGCCACCCCAGCACCCTGGCCACACCCTATATAGGCCACCCCAGCACCCTGGCCACACCCTATATAGGCCACCCCAGCACCCTGGCCACACCCTATATAGGCCACCCCAGCACCCTGGCCACACCCTATATAGGCCACCCCAAACAAACCCTGGCCACACCCTATATAGGCCACCCCAGCACCCTGGCCACACCCTATATAGGCCACCCCAGCACCCTGGCCACACCCTATATAGGCCACCCCAGCACCCTGGCCACACCCTATATAAGCCACCCCAGCACCCTGGCCACACCCTATATAGGCCACCCCAAACAAACCCTGGCCACACCCTATATAGGCCACCCCAGCACCCTGGCCACACCCTATATAGGCCACCCCAGCACCCTGGCCACACCCTATATAGGCCACCCCAGCACCCTGGCCACACCCTATATAGGCCACCCCAGCACCCTGGCCACACCCTATATAGGCCACCCCAAACAAACCCTGGCCACACCCTATATAAGCCACCCCAGCACCCTGGCCACACCCTATATAGGCCAGCCCAGCACCCTGGCCACACCCTATATAGGCCACCCCAGCACCCTGGCCACACCCTATATAGGCCACCCCAAACAAACCCTGGCCACACCCTATATAGGCCACCCCAGCACCCTGGCCACACCCTATATAAGCCACCCCAGCACCCTGGCCACACCCTATATAGGCCACCCCAGCACCCTGGCCACACCCTATATAGGCCACCCCAAACAAACCCTGGCCACACCCTATATAGGCCACCCCAGCACCCTGGCCACACCCTATATAGGCCACCCCAGCACCCTGGCCACACCCTATATAGGCCACCCCAGCACCCTGGCCACGCCCTATATAGGCCACCCCAGCACCCTGGCCACACCCTATATAGGCCACCCCAGCACCCTGGCCACACCCTATATAGGCCACCCCAGCACCCTGGCCACACCCTATATAGGCCACCCCAGCACCCTGGCCACACCCTATATAGGCCACCCCAGCACCCTGGCCACACCCTATATAGGCCACCCCAGCACCCTGGCCACACCCTATATAGGCCACCCCAGCACCCTGGCCACGCCCTATATAGGCCACCCCAGCACCCTGGCCACACCCTATATAGGCCACCCCAGCACCCTGGCCACACCCTATATAGGCCACCCCAGCACCCTGGCCACACCCTATATAGGCCACCCCAGCACCCTGGCCACACCCTATATAGGCCACCCCAGCACCCTGGCCACACCCTATATAGGCCACCCCAGCACCCTGGCCACACCCTATATAGGCCACCCCAGCACCCTGGCCACACCCTATATAGGCCACCCCAGCACCCTGGCCACACCCTATATAGGCCACCCCAGCACCCTGGCCACACCCTATATAGGCCACCCCAAACAAACCCTGGCCACACCCTATATAGGCCACCCCAGCACCCTGGCCACACCCTATATAGGCCACCCCAGCACCCTGGCCACACCCTATATAGGCCACCCCAGCACCCTGGCCACACCCTATATAGGCCACCCCAGCACCCTGGCCACACCCTATATAGGCCACCCCAAACAAACCCTGGCCACACCCTATATAGGCCACCCCAGCACCCTGGCCACACCCTATATAGGCCACCCCAGCACCCTGGCCACACCCTATATAGGCCACCCCAGCACCCTGGCCACACCCTATATAAGCCACCCCAGCACCCTGGCCACACCCTATATAGGCCACCCCAGCACCCTGGCCACACCCTATATAGGCCACCCCAAACAAACCCTGGCCACACCCTATATAAGCCACCCCAGCACCCTGGCCACACCCTATATAGGCCACCCCAGCACCCTGGCCACACCCTATATAGGCCACCCCAGCACCCTGGCCACACCCTATATAGGCCACCCCAAACAAACCCTGGCCACACCCTATATAGGCCACCCCAGCACCCTGGCCACACCCTATATAAGCCACCCCAGCACCCTGGCCACACCCTATATAGGCCACCCCAGCACCCTGGCCACACCCTATATAGGCCACCCCAGCACCCTGGCCACACCCTATATAGGCCACCCCAGCACCCTGGCCACACCCTATATAGGCCACCCCAGCACCCTGGCCACACCCTATATAGGCCACCCCAGCACCCTGGCCACACCCTATATAGGCCACCCCAGCACCCTGGCCACACCCTATATAGGGTACTTTACAACACTGGGATACACCTACTCATTCAATGGTTTTTCTTTATTTGTACAATTTTCTACATTGTAGAATAATAGTGAAGACATCAAAACTATGAAATAACACATATGGAATCATGTAGTATCCAACAACAACAAAAACGTGTTAGTTAAACAAATCTAAACATATTTGGATTTGAGATTCTTCAAAGTAGCCTTGACGACAGCTTTGCACAGTCTTGGCATTGATGGTTGGCTGGCAAGTTTCACCATCCAATTATTTAAGATACACAGAAGTGCATGTCTCGCCATGACACGGACAGTGGCAATATGTTGGCATATGATAACTAGACCGAGTCAAGACTGACCAGAAAAATGAGTCCAAGACCATGATGGTAATTTTGTCAAATCAACACCATAAAGTGTTCAGAATGTCCAGTATTTGTGTGTTCATATTTCAGAACATGTCAATTCTTTAGACATACAGAGTGGTGAACAAAATGCATGCTGGGGGCAAATAGAGGCACTCCAAATTATTACTAACACAAACACAGTTGTGGAACAATGAGGACCTTCCGAAAAGGCTTAAACATTTATAAAATAATAGTACAAAATTTGTATTATTATATTCAATGATGTTCTGATTTAAATCTCTTCAGGTTTTGTTGGAAAGGAAAGGTTTAACACTGAAGAGAAAAATATCCAAATCAGGATTTTTCTTTGGTCGTCTCTGAGGAGATAAATCTAGCTAGCTAAGTCAGCCATTGGCTAGGCCATCAGAAGCTTGATAGAAGGCATCTGCCAATCAACTGTATTAGGGGGCAACATTTTGGAGTGACAGTGGACTCAACCAATCACATTTTGACGTGTAATGTTTAAAAAAAAAAAAAAAAAAAACGCATGTAAACTTCTGCCTTCTCAAAAGGTCAACAGGTCACTGCGCAATAGCGAGCAGTCCTTTTCCCGAAAGTCTAGCTAGCCATCTTTTGTTGCAGGCTAGTTTGCAGCAGCAGGTGTTATCGAAGAGGATGTTGTTGCTAATTTGTTAGCTTCTCCCCTTTTCAAGAATAACTTTCAACAAGTAGTTAACCTTTTACTGCAGTGGGCTAAATGAGGATCACAAGAGTATTGATTGGTAGTCTTAAACAAATCTACTTTGAAAGAAAAAGTATACACCTCACACACATGGTAAATTACTTTTTTTTTTTAACACAAAAAAACTACACCTCTACCATCTCAGATATAAAGTTGAAATAACGATTGCATCCCGATATTACATCATTTTAAACCAAAAAAGACATGTAAACACCAGAATTGTGTTTATTTATATAAACTTAATTAATTAGTAAAAATATGAATAACATTCCACCCATGAGGCCAAAGAGGGCACTTTTGATCATGGTCTGCAGCAAAGGGGTTGTTTCAAATGATCAGCATCATTTGGTGAGCAGAACTTTCTTCCTTTTTCATAACAATATATTCTTTTCATTTTTGTTGCTCAATCTGACTTGGTGTGCCTGGCAGGGCCTGATGCCTACACTCCTGATGCAAACAGCGCATTATGACTGAATTAGCCTACTAACTAAGACTTGGGACTAAACTTTTTTCAATATCTGCTTTGAACACCCATTGTTGCCTTAGTTAGGTTCATGATTGTGAAATGCTGTCACACCCTGAAGGCCCAGGTTCACCACCGTGTCTATAACAGATTTAAAGGGCTGTTCAGGTATTAAATGTTTCAAGAAAGGAGTGGATATATTTGGCCTGGCGAAACGGTTTTATGCACTTATTGAATGGAAGCTGTTTTTTACTCCGCTGGTCTTGGCTGGTCTCAGGAAGAAATGAAGACTCCTCACTGTCTGAGACCGAGTCAAGACAGAGGACAAATGTATCCTACACAGAGACAAGACTGAGACACTCAAAGAGACCGGTCTCGAGTACTACGACACTGCTATAATCTCGTTTCTCTCCCTCTCTCTCTCACACATAGCTCTCCCTCACATAGCTCTCCCTCACATAGCTCTCCCTCACATAGCTCTCCCTCACATAGCTCTCCCTGTCGGTCTGCCTGCCTGCCTGCCTGTCTGTCTGCCTGCCTGCCTGTCTGCCTGTCTTACAACACCCCCTGTAGACAGTCCTCCATGGCCTGAAGTTCCTGTATCTCAGGACAGTGGGGTCCACAGTGGAGGGACAGGAGTCTTCTGGCCCTGGAGATCACAGAGAGAGCTGGAGCTGGGAAACCCCTGAGAGAGAGGGAGATAGAGAAAGAGGTTAGAGTGGGGATGGAGAGGAGGGTGAGGTGGAAAGAGTAGGCAGAGAAAGATGGTGGGGGGGGGGAGAAGAGAGATGGTGAGGCAGAGCCAGAAACATATAGCTGTATAGTTGTTCTCACCCATTGAAGTGTAGCTGTGCCAGTTTAAAGAGCTGACGTCCCAGTTCAATACTGTCCTCTCCATACTGGGAACGGATGGTTAAAACACTACGCTCCAACTGGGACGCTGCCCCTCGCCACTCACCTACACAGAGACACAGAGACACAGAGACACAGTCACTACAAGAATGACGAGAGGGCAGGTACACACACACACACACACACACACACACACACACACACACACACACACACCCACTGTCCTCCTCACCCATAGTGGAATATGCTCTGGCCATGGCATCAGCCAGTTGTCCCTGTAGAAAATGAGTGTCTTTTAGGAAGACACCAGCCTGAGACACTGCTCTCTGTAACAACCTGACAGACTGGTCTAGAGCGAGCGAGGAGGAGGAGGAGGGAGAAGGAGGGACGGTGGGTGGGAGGGGACAGAGAAGGGGAGGGAAGGCAGTGATAGAAGGAAGAGAGAGAGAGAAGGTGAGGTTAGGATGGCCAGTAAGAGACTTTTCCCACATCAACAACATTGATCTCATGTGAAAAACATAACACATTTTCACAAGGAAAATGACATGACCAACATCTCTAATCCCAGCCAGTCATATTCCATATCATAAGCAGGTACACACACACACACACACACACCTGGTCTGTCTGTCTCCAGGAGGTCCACTGCCTGCTCCAGATGAACCTTGACCTCCTGCAGTCTGAGGTCCAGTTCGGAGCGTGACACACGATGACCGCAAGATGACCGCACACACACGCACCACCCTGCACCGTCCACGCTGCACTGCTGAGAAACACACACACACACACACACACACACACACACTGTTGATTGATTGATGAGGAATGGGATAGTTTGGCACCATCTACTCTGACTAGATTTTGGGGATGAATTACTAGTCTAAGTAAAACAGAAGTGGGCAGTTGAAACGTTTGACAAAATAGAAACAATTTACTGAGAAGAAGATAGAGAAATGTATGTAAATAAAGATGAGAAACACCCACCTTTACAGGTCCCTTGCACTTCCCACAATGCAGATGTGTGTCTGGCCCCTCCCCCTGCTCCAGACTGCAGGCCTGACAGATACACAGGAAGTGGTACTGCTCCTGTAGGAGTCGCCGACGCTCACACAACACCATCCTGCTGCTGTGAGGACCTGAGAGGGGGAGGAGGGGAGTGGGGAGAGAGGGAGATGGGGGGGAGAGAGAGAGGTGTGTAGGGAAGTGATGGTGAGATGGGGAGAGGTTGGGGAAGAGAGAGTACAACCAGTTCTAAAATAACCACAAGGTGTATAATGTTTAGGAGTATAAACATTGAAAAAGGAGTTTCAGAAACTGAATCAGGAAACACAGAGGAAAAGAAACTGACGATGAAAGACTTGTCAGACAGACAGACAGACAGACAGACAGACAGACAGAAGAGAGACGTACAGATGAGAGAGACAGACAGACAGACAGAAGAGAGACGTACAGATGAGAGAGACAGACAGACAGACAGACAGACAGAAGAGAGACGTACAGATGAGAGAGACAGACAGACAGACAGACAGACAGACAGAAGAGAGACGTACAGATGAGAGAGACAGACAGACAGACAGACAGACAGAAGAGAGACGTACAGATGAGAGAGACGGACAGACAGACAGACAGACAGACAGACAGACAGACAGAAGAGAGACGTACAGATGAGAGAGACAGACAGACAGACAGAAGAGAGACGTACAGATGAGAGAGACAGACAGTCAGACAGACAGAAGAGAGACGTACAGATGAGAGAGACAGACAGACAGACAGACAGAGACAGAAGAGAGACGTACAGATGAGAGAGAAGGACAGACAGACAGACAGACAGACAGAAGAGAGACGTACAGATGAGAGAGACAGACAGTCAGACAGACAGAAGAGAGACGTACAGATGAGAGAGAAGGACAGACAGACAGACAGACAGACAGACAGAAGAGAGACGTACAGATGAGAGAGAAGGACAGACAGACAGACAGACAGACAGACAGACAGACAGACAGACAGACAGACAGAAGAGAGATGTACAGATGAGAGAGAGGGACAGACAGACAGACAGAAGAGAGACGTACAGATGAGAGAGAGGGACAGACAGACAGACAGACAGACAGACAGAAGAGAGACGTACAGATGAGAGAGAGGGACAGACAGACAGACAGAAGAGAGACGTACAGATGAGAGAGAGGGAGGGACAGACAGACAGACAGACAGACAGAAGAGAGAAGAGAGACGTACAGATGAGAGAGAGGGACAGACAGACAGACAGACAGACAGAGACCGACAGACAGACAGACAGACAGACAGACAGACAGACAGACAGACAGACAGACAGACAGACAGACAGACAGACAGACAGAAGAGAGACGTACAGATGAGAGAGAGGGACAGACAGACAGACAGAGACCGACAGATAGGAGGGAGACAGACAGACAGACAGAGGGTCTCTTCTTCACCGTAACAGTGGAGGATTTCCTGTCCAGGACAGATGTCTCTGGATGCTCTGATAGAGACAGCTACTCCAGCTGATACGGAGACAGGAGCAGAACAGGCCTCAGGACCGGTAGAAACCGGTTCACCAGCAGAGCCTTGGTCTGGTTGAGGTGAGACCAGGTGAGAGGTCCTGAAGTTGAGGCTTGTGTTGGGGCAACAGGAGTGGTTTAGGATACTCAGTGTGGGGAATATTGCCGTGGCAATGCGCACTTCCTGGGTGGACTGCACCGCAGTAAAATCACCTGTAAGGTCATGGGAAGGTCAAAAAGGTCATTCTAAGGTCAGACAGGAAATGTTCTTTCTTTGTGTTTACGGAGTATGTCTACCTCCAAAATGGCAGCCTAATCCCTACATAAAACGCACTTACGTCGAGTCCCATGGGCCTTTGCAAATAATAAACAGTGTTCTATATAGAGAATAGGGGCCCATGTAGAACACATCCACCAAACTAAGTACGATAAAGTCTTTAATCTGATCCAAAGACTTTCCATTGTATTGACAAGATTTTGTTATTTATTTGATTTATTTAACCTTTATTTAACCAGGTAGGCAAGTTGAGAACAAGTTCTCATTTACAATTGCGACCTGGCCAAGATAAAGCAAAGCAGTTCGACACATACAACAACACAGAGTTACACATGGAGTAAAACCAAAGCCAAGATACTGTACTCTAACAATGGAAATAGAATGTCCATACAAAAAGGCAGAAGGCAGGCGGGAACATTCTAGCCAATGAGACGGCAAATGCGCATGTGGGTTTCCCTGTGGCTCAGTTGGTAGAGCATGGTGTGTGCAACGCCAGGGTTGTGGGTTCGATTCCCACGGGGGGGGGCCAGCACAAAAAAAAAAAAAAAGAAAAGAAAAAAAATGCATTAAATGAAACGAATGAAATGTATATATTCACTACTGTAAGTCGCTCTGGATAAGAGCGTCTGCTAAAATGACTAAAATGTCAAATGTAAAAAATATGAACAGCAGCACAACTCGGATATAAACATGTTTTTCTCCAAGTTGCCGCGGGGACGCTTCCGGGGTCTCCTTCTATCCGTAACAACCTATACATTACGAAACTTCTATTAGATATAATATATATATAAATATAAATATAAATATATATATATAACATAACATGCTGATCACACCGGTCACGTCGCGGGCGCCAGCGTTGCAAAATAAATTTAAACATACGTGTTATTCAATCATTGCGCGCACACACACTTGCTCGCTCGCGCGCGCCAACGAGCGTCTGCGTTGCCAAGCGCTAAAATAGAAGTCAGTTCTATTTGTGACACTGAGCAAGTCCTGCCTCTCCCATCTCCTCATTGGTTTATAGGAGCAGGTACCCATTTGCCGTCTCCTCATTGGTTATACCCACGTGTGTGACTGAAAGATGAACTGAGTTCGGTCGGTCGTCAAGGTAACTATGAGTTGCCAATCGCCATATAAATTCCAAAGAAGAAAAGGCCTGGAAGGAGGAGAGATGACTAGAAACGATTCTGTTGACCGTTTAATGTCTGGATTAATTGTCGGAGTAGAGGACCTTGTGCATTTCAGGTAAAATAACAACTCAATGTTTATATCCCAGGACAAATTAGCTAGCAACAGCAAAAAAGATAGCAATTGCAAGCTAGCTAGCTAAATTGCCATAAATGTTTAATGGTTTTCGACCTGTACCCAAATTTATTAATATAATTGGTTCAGAGTTTTGTTTTGATATTTTAACCTGTGTGTCGTGATCACGTTTGGTGTGTGGGGGGGGGGACAAAATAAATTTGAGCAAGATAGAGCACCCGGTTTGGGTAATGTGTTAGCCTCACTTAGCAAATTAGCAATTCAATTCTATGTTGATGAAATTCAACACCCTCTCATTGAGCTCCATACAAAAATAATATCTCCAGTTGGTCAGCTTCACACTTTATTCTTGTGAGGACAGATGTTAGGGTGGAGTCAGCCCTCTCAGTTCACCTCTTCCTCTCTGACTGATCTAACACACTCACCTGTGTCTCTGAGCAGGCTCACTGCCTGGGCATTACATCTCAGCTGCAGCATGTGCCTCAGAGCTACACTTCCCAGCAGGCTTAGCTCCGGAGCCCAACCCTCTCCCTCCTCAGGGGCCTGCGATTGTTTGCTGCACTTCCTGCTTTCAGACGCTCCTCCTCTCTCCCAGGACACAGGTGGAGGTCCCGCCTGGCGCAGCCGCAGGTAGAGCGTTGCTATGGTGACAGAGCACAAGAAGCGCAGGCTGGGGGCGTAGCCATTCAGGTGAGGCAGCAGGTGGTAGACGCTCAGGTAGGAATCACCATGGTAATAAGCAGAGGGGTCGTTGACCTCCGGCTCAGTTGAGGTGGCGTCACTGGACCCAGAATTCTTCTTCTTTGGGCGCATCTTTTCTGTGATTGGCTTAGAACTGGAATTCTTGGAGCTAATCTTCTCTCTGATTAGTTTAGAATCATTATCCGCGTCTCTGATTGGTTCCCGTGCCTTCAGTACCTCCTTCACCCCCGCCTTTAATGCCACCCTCAGCGCCAGCTGTGACATCACTCCCGCAGTACTCAGCTCGGCTCCGATTGGACACTCCCAGCGATGATGCCACTCCCACGCGCCTCTACGACACCCCTCTGAGCAGTAGCGAGCGTAGCTGCACCCCTCACATGGCACAGGGCTCACCGTCTCCCCCAAACACTGATGACAGTGCCTCACCTCGGTCCCAAACACTCTTCCTGCTTCCTCCGTCTCCTCTCTTCTCCCTCCCCCCATCCCTGGTATAAGCACACAGCTGTAAGCCCTGTCCTCCAATATCACCTCTCCGGCCGCGATTCCCGTGGTGGCCACCAGGTGTCGCCCTTTTTCAGGGCTGAAGCACACGGACAAACCAGCGGAGAGACACGACCCACTCCCATTCTGCTGCTGGGAGTTTGGGGACTTTGGGTTGGGCTTTGTTGAGTTGGTCCTGCTACACACAACCTCTGCCTGGTGCCCTGCCTCCTGCTTGGCGGTGTTTAGCCCCTCTGTCCCGTTGGGGAAGTGGTTGAGGCACTGTGCCCGTCTGTCCTGTAGTTTGTGCTTCAGGTGACTTGGGTAGCCATGGTTCAGGGCTCTGTCGATGTCCTCGAGGCACTCCTGAGGAGAAGAAATACATTGGAGAAGCTCTGAAGTCAAACAATACAAAGATGGAACACACATATTTACACATTCACACGCAAGAGCGAGGGCACGCGCACACACACGCGCGCACCTCAAATAACAATATGTGAAATGGAAAGGTAAGCAGTGAAATCCTGAAGATGATATAAACTACTGAGAAGACTGGACGACAGACATAAACTATTGAGAAGACTGGACGACAGACAAACTATTGAGAAGACTGGACGACAGACATAAACTACTGAGAAGACTGGACGGCAGACAAACTATTGAGAAGACTGGACGACAGACAAACTATTGAGAAGACTGGACGACAGACGTAAACTACTGAGAAGACTGGACGACAGACATAAACTATTGAGAAGACTGGACGGCAGACATAAACTACTGAGAAGACTGGACGACAGACATAAACTACTGAGAAGACTGGACGACAGACATAAACTATTGAGAAGACTGGACGGCAGACATAAACTACTGAGAAGACTGGACGACAGACATAAACTATTGAGAAGACTGGACGACAGACAAACTATTGAGAAGACTGGACGACAGACGTAAACTACTGAGAAGACTGGACGACAGACATAAACTATTGAGAAGACTGGACGGCAGACATAAACTACTGAGAAGACTGGACGACAGACATAAACTACTGAGAAGACTGGACGGCAGACAAACTATTGAGAAGACTGGACGGCAGACAAACTATTGAGAAGACTGGACGACAGACATAAACTACTGAGAAGACTGGACGGCAGACAAACTATTGAGAAGACTGGACGGCAGACAAACTATTGAGAAGACTGGACGGCAGACAAACTATTGAGAAGACTGGACGGCAGACGTAAACTACTGAGAAGACTGGACGACAGACATAAACTACTGAGAAGACTGGACGGCAGACGTAAACGACTGAGAAGACTGGACGGCAGACGTAAACTACTGAGAAGACTGGACGGCAGACGTAAACTACTGAGAAGACTGGACGGCAGACGTAAACTACTGAGAAGACTGGACGGCAGACGTAAACTACTGAGAAGACTGGACGGCAGACGTAAACTACTGAGAAGACTGGACGGCAGACGTAAACGACTGAGAAGATCTCATGTTCACCATGTTCCACTCACCCTGTAGCGATGGAGGTGAAAGAGTGCAGCAGAACGGTTGGCATAGCACAGAGACAGCTGCTCTGAGCTCAGAGATGCATGACACACACCCTGCAGGAGAGAGGGGGGGAGACAGGGAGGAGAGAGGGGGGAGAGAGGGAGGAGAGAGACACAGGGAGAGAGGGGGGAGACAGGGAGGAGAGAGGGGGGAGACAGGTGAGGCGAGAGACACAGGGAGAGAGGGGGGAGACAGGGAGGAGAGAGACACAGGGAGAGAGGGGGGAGACAGGGAGGAGAGAGGGGGGAGACAGGGAGGAGAGAGACACAGGGAGAGAGGGGGGAGACAGGGAGGAGAGAGGGGGGAGACAGGGAGGAGAGAGACACAGGGAGAGAGGGGGGAGACAGGGAGGAGAGAGGGGGGAGACAGGGAGGAGAGAGGGGGGAGACAGGGAGGAGAGAGACACAGGGAGAGAGGGGGGAGACAGGGAGGAGAGAGGGGGGAGACAGGGAGGAGAGAGACACAGGGAGAGAGGGGGGAGACAGGGAGGAGAGAGGGGGGAGACAGGGAGGAGAGAGGGGGGAGACAGGGAGGAGAGAGGGGGGAGACAGGGAGGAGAGAGACACAAGGAGAGAGGGGGGAGACAGGGAGGAGAGAGACACAGGGAGAGAGGGGGGAGACAGGGAGGAGAGAGACACAGGGAGAGAGGGGGGAGACAGGGAGGAGAGAGACACAGGGAGAGAGGGGGGAGAGAGACACAGGGAGAGAGGGGGGAGACAGGGAGAGAGGGGGGAGACAGGGAGGAGAGAGACACAGGGAGAGAGGGGGGAGACAGGGAGGAGAGAGACACAGGGAGAGAGGGGGGAGACAGGGAGGAGAGAGACAGGGAGAGGGAGCATTTTTTTATTTTGTTTTTTTAAAGGTGGTGGATCAGCTTTAATATTGCAGATAGATTGTAGCTTCCACCAATGTAATTGTCTGCATCATTTCCAATCCCCCATATATTTTGGGGTAAATAAATAAAAATAATATATATATATATATATATATATATAAATAATATATATGTATATAAATATATATATATATATAAATATATAAAAAGAAAAAGCAAATTTTTTTGTCCATTAAAATAACATCAAATTGATCAGAAACACAGTGTAGACATTGTTCATGTTGTAAATGACTATTGTAGCTGGAAACGGCTGGTTTTTTATGGAATATCTACATAGGCGTACAGAGGCCCATTATCAGCAACCATCACTCCTGTGTTCCAATGGCACGTTGTGTTAGCTAATCCAAGTTTATCACTTTAAAAGGGCTAATTGATCATTAGAAAACCCTTTTACAATTATGTTAGCACAGCTGAAAACTGTGTCCTGATTAGAGGCAATACAACTGGCCTTCTTTAGACTAGTTGAGTATCTGGAGCATCAGCATTTGTGTGTTTGATTACAGGCTCAAAATGGCCAGGAACAAAGGACTTTCTTCTGAAACTCGTCAGTCTATTCTTGTTCTGTGAAATGAAGGCTATTCCATGCAAGAAATTGCCAAGAAACTGAAGATCTCATAAAACACTGTGTACTACTCCCTTCACAGAACAGCGCAAACTGGCTCTAACCAGAATAGAAAGAGGAGTGGGAGGCCCTGGTGCACAACTGAGCAAGAGGACAAGTATATTAGTGTCTAGTTTGAGAAACAGATGCCTCACAAGTCCTCAACTGGCAGCTTCATTAAATAGTACCCGCAAAACACCAGTCTCAACGTCAACAGTGAAAAGGCGACTCTGGGATGCTGGCCTTCTAGGCAGAGTTCCTCTGTCCAGTGTCTGTGTTCTTTTGCCCATCTTAATCTTTACTTTTTATTGGCCAGTCTGAGATATGGATTTTTCTTTGTAACTCTGCCTAGAAGGCCAGCATCCCGAAGTCACCACTTCACTGTTGACGTTGAGACTGGTGTCAAAAACAAGGACATTTCTAAGTGAACCCAAACTTTTGAACGGTAGTGATACCCAGACTATTTGCATTGCCGCCCCCCCTTTTTACACCCCTGCTACTCTCTGTTATTATCTATGAATAGTCACTTTAATAACTCTACCTACATGTACATATTACCTCAATTACCTCGACTAACCGGTGCCCCCGCACATTGACTCTGTACCGGTACCCCCTGTATATAGCCTCCACATTGACTCTATACTGGTACCACCTGTATATAGCCTCCACATTGACTCTGTACCGGTACCCCCTGTATATATCCTCCACATTGACTCTGTACCGGTACCCCCTGTATATAGCCTCCACATTGACTCTGTACCGGTACCCCCTGTATATAGCCTCCACGTTGACTCTGTACCGGTACCCCCTGTATATAGCCTCCACATTGACTCTGTACCGGTACCCCCTGTATATAGCCTCCACATTGACTCTGTACCGGTACCCCCTGTATATAGCCTCCACATTGACTCTACTGGTACCACCTGTATATAGCCTCCACATTGACTCTGTACCGGTACCCCCTGTATATAGCCTCCACACTGACTCTGTACCGGTACCTCCTGTATATAGCCTCCACATTGACTCTGTACCGTAATACCCTGTATATAGCCTCCACATTGACTCTGTACCGTAACACCCTGTATATAGCCTCCACACTGACTCTGTACTGGTACCCCCTGTATATAGCCTCCACATTGACTCTGTACCGGTACCCCCTGTATATAGCCTCCACATTGACTCTGTACCAGTACCCCCTGTATATAGCCTCCACATTGACTCTGTACCGGTACCCCCTGTATATAGCCTCCACATTGACTCAGTCCCGGTACCCCCTGTATATAGCATCCACATTGACTCTGTACCGGTACCCCCTGTATATAGCATCCACATTGACTCAGTCCCGGTACCCCCTGTATATAGCCTCCACATTGACTCTGTACCGGTACCCCCTGTATATAGCATCCACATTGACTCTGTACCGTAACACCCTGTATATAGCCTCCACATTGACTCTGTACCGTAACACCCTGTATATAGCCTCCACATTGACTCTGTACCATAACACCCTGTATATAGCCTCCACATTGACTCTGTACCGTAACACCCTGTATATAGCCTCCACATTGACTCTGTACCGGTACCCCCTGTATATAGCCTCCACATTGACTCTGTACCGGTACCCCCTGTATATAGTCTCCACATTGACTCTGTACCGGTACCCCCTGTATATAGCCTCCACATTGACTCTGTACCGGTACCCCCTGTATAGAGCCTCCACATTGACTCTGTACTGGTACCCCCTGTATATAGCCTCCACATTGACTCTGTACCATAACACCCTGTATATAGCCTCCACATTGACTCTGTACCGTAACACCCTGTATATAGCCTCCACATTGACTCTGTACCGGTACCCCCTGTATATAGCCTCCACATTGACTCTGTACCATAACACCCTGTATATAGCCTCCACATTGACTCTGTACTGTAACACCCTGTATATAGCCTCCACATTGACTCTGTACCGGTACCCCCTGTATATAGCCTCCACATTGACTCTGTACCATAACACCCTGTATATAGCCTCCACATTGACTCTGTACTGGTACCCCCTGTATATAGCCTCCACATTGACTCTGTACCATAACACCCTGTATATAGCATCCACATTGACTCTGTACCATAACACCCTGTATATAGCCTCCACACTGACTCTGTACCGTAACACCCTGTATATAGCCTCCACATTGTTATTTTACTGCTGCTCTTTAATTATTTGTTTCTATTATTTCTTATTTTGTACTTAACACGTTTTTCCCCTTAAAGCTGCATTGTTGCTTCAGGGCTTGTAAGTCAACATTTCACTGTAAGGTCTACACCTGCTGTATTCGACGCACGTTTCAATTCATAAACCATGTGCCATGGAAAACAGTACAGCGAAAAAAAGAGAGCGTGTTGATGAGAACACACACACACACACACACACACACACACACACACACACACACACACACACACACACACACACACACACACACACACACAACCTGTGAGTAGTGCAGGACAGCAGCAGTGTAGTCCCTGGCTTTAAACCTGGAGTTGCCCTCCTTCCGACATCTGGCAGCTCGCTCAAGGTCCTTCTGGACAGGATAGTCCTTAGAAATGCCCGACAGAAAGTCTACATCCTCTTGGCTGAAAGACAGTAAATGAAAAAAAGGGGTCGTTGACCTCATCGTTTCCATGTGTTTGACACCATTCCAGCCATTATTATAAGCCGTCCTCCCCTCAGCCGCCTCCTGTGCTGCTACAGTAAGTGTACTTTTTATTTTTATTTGAAGGATTCTTTGTCACTGATTAAAAGGGCCATATGTTTCAAAAGCCATATTGTGAGGATGAGTATTGACTTTTCTAAAAGCTAAAACACAGCGACAGGATTGTAGTTCACTTGTGATAGTCCTGGGCAAAGTTAATGGCTTAACACTTAGGGAGAAGGGTCATAGGTAGAAGGGATCTAACAAACCATATAGTAAACTCTTTCCTAACTTTAACCACATTTTCCTAACTTTAACCTAATTCTCCTAACCTGCTGCCTAAGTTAATTCTCCTAAACTGCTGCGTTAATTCTCCTAACCTGCTGCATAAATTCTCCTAACCTGCTGCATAAATTCTCCTAACCTGCTGCATTAATTCTCCTAACCTGCTGCATTAATTATACTAACCAGCTGTGTACATTTCCCTAACCTGCTCCTTCATTTTTGCTAACCTGCTGCGAAAATGATCCTAACGCTTCACGAAACAAAAACAGGATTCCATCGAGCCATGACCTGGAAGAAAGTAGAATGCCGCCTAGAGTGTTATTTTACTGTATGCTAGAGAGACGTGCATGTATAGGACACTCACATTATTTGAGACAGGCCAAAATCAAAGACCTCATCTATGTCCAACAGGGACGAGAAACATTTCTTCTCATCAGGAGTGAGTCGGCTCCACTTCTGTTCAACATGCTTTTGCCACTCGACACAAGGCAGGTCCATTCTGTGAAACTAACTTTACTGTAGTTGGAGAGAAACTCATGTGCGCTTCGGTGGTATTTTCACAACCTGCGTATCCATTTTGGTTATACAGACTGCTAGATATCAATGTAAATTAGTAGTTGAGGCTCAGAATCAGCGCGCAGTTTCTCTTTTACTGCAGTCAACGAGAATCCGGAAGTCGCGATGTGACGACGTCACGGACATTGAAAGGCCCATCTCCTGAAATCAGCGACATTAACGGATCCCGAATCGGTTTCCACTAGTTATCACAGCCACAGAGTTATATCACGAAATCTCATAAAACAGAAATGAACTTTTTGGTCTTCATTTAAGTTTAGGATTAGTCATAAGGTTAGCAGTGTGGATAAGGGTAGGGTTAGTTTTAAAATCACATTTTAAGAAGATACATTTTTAGAAATAGGCAGGCATTACGACTTTGTGGCTGTGGTAACTACTGAAGACTCAAAATATTAACGTCTATGGTCGCGCAAAAAAGCTTCAAAATAAAAGTCATCCGTTTATTTGAACACAATAGGCCTATCACAAATTGTAGTATATTGTTTCTGTTTCAAAGATGCGTTCTGTTTATCTGATCCTATCCTCCCATTTTCATGCAATTTTAGGAGGTACTGAGACTTATTGTTGAGTTATTTGGTTATGTGTTTAACGGATTGGCTACCGACTTGCCCTGGCTATTGATACAGAGATTTCTTTGCATCTGTGTTATTATTATTATTATTTATTATTTTTATGTCGCTGCTGCCCACTCTACTCATTGACATGGAGGGAGACTTGATGTTGAACACTAAAGATATGGTCGACATGTTCAAACTAACTACGCATTACATTGCCTCAAGCGCAATTTCATATTCTGACGTCTCTAACACACAGATACTGGTTCAGACCATTCATGAGGTCTCTAACACACAGATACTGGTTCAGACCATTCATGAGGTCTCTAACACACAGATACTGGTTCAGACCATTCATGAGGTCTCTAACACACAGATACTGGTTCAGACCATTCATGAGGTCTCTAACACACAGATACTGGTTCAGACCATTCATGAGGTCTCTAACACACAGATACTGGTTCAGACCATTCATGAGGTCTCTGACACACAGATACTGGTTCAGACCATTCATGAGGTCTCTAACACACAGATACTGGTTCAGACCATTCATGAGGTCTCTAACAAACAGATACTGGTTCAGACCATTCATGAGGTCTCTAACACACAGATACTGGTTCAGACCATTAATGAGGTCTCTAACACACAGATACTGGTTCAGACCATTAATGAGGTCTCTAACACACAGATACTGGTTCAGACCATTCATGAGGTCTCTAACACACAGATACTGGTTCAGACCATTCATGAGGTCTATTACACACAGATACTGGTTCAGACCATTCAGTGATTTCAGGGTGTTTTCATTGTCATAGTGACAACTGTAAGTAATACTTCAATGTACATTTAGACCTAATTAAAAATACTATATTAACTATTATTTAAATGTATCAATTGAACAACAAACACTATTTAGCCCGCTCATCTGTTTAGGCCTAAACTCATTGGCTCATTGCTAAAAAATATCTTCTAATGGTTGTAAATTCCTTTGGATTTTTTTTTTTTCACTGTGTTCAGTTGGGTCTTCATTTCCCCCGACATGAATTCTCTATGCTGTAGGCCTGTTTCACATTCAGCAATTTGCAAGAGCAAGACTCATTATTTCCCCCCCCTAATAGGCCATTAGGCATAGTATTAAAAACAATTATCAAAATGAATGTCCTATTGCTTTTGTAGCCTATAGCTTTTCCAGGTATTTTTATGAGAAGAGGAATGGCCTATTTGGGGGAGAGGATTGAGTAATATTGCGGAGAGGCTTGATGAATGGCCTATTGCGGAGAGGCTATAGCCTGTTGGGAACGGGAACAGCTTGAAGAGAGGCTAGTGATGTGAAGCGGAAGTAAGAAGCTAAATACAGTATTAGCTAGATATTAGGACATTCATTAGATAAATACAGAATTAGCTAGATATTTGTCGTATGGATTTGACCAAAACGCAGCGAGAATATGTATATTCATCTTCTTTTTATTTTGAAGAAGGAGAAACAAATAAATACGTATACAAAAAAGATCAAAACGAAACAGTTCTGTCAGGTGCAACAAACACTAAACAGGGAACAACTACCCACAAAACCCCATAGAAAAACACCCCTCTTAAATAGGACCTTCAATTAGAAGCAACGAGGAGCAGCTGCTTCCAATTGAAGGTCAACCCCATTAACTAAACATAGAAATAGAAAGACTAGAACGAACATAGAAATATACTAACATAGAACATTAACCACAAACCCCGAAACACTCTAAACAAACACCCCCTGCCACGTCCTGACCAAACTACAATAACAAATAACCCCTTTACTGGTCAGGACGTGACAATATTAGGACATTCATTAGATAAATCCAGTATTAGCTAGATATTAGGACATTCATTAGATAAATACAGTATTAGCTAGATATTAGGACATTCATTAGCTAGATATTAGCGATATAGGCTAAATATTAGGACCTTCATTAGCTAGATATTAGGACATTCATTAGCTAAATACAGTATTAGCTAGATATTAGGACATTCATTAGATAAATACAGTATTAGCTAGATATTAGGACATTCATTAGCTAGATATTAGCGCTATAGGCTAAATATTAGGACCTTCATTAGCTAGATATTAGGACATTCATTAGCTAAATACAGTATTAGCTAGATATTAGGACATTCATTAGATAAATACAGTATTAGCTAGATATTAGGACATTCATTAGCTAGATATTAGCGCTATAGGCTAAATATTAGGACCTTCATTAGCTAGATATTAGGACATTCATTAGATAAATACAGTATTAGTTAGATATTAGGACATTCATTAGATAAATACAGTATTAGCTAGATATTAGGACATTCATTAGCTAGATATTAGCGCTATAGGCTAAATATTAGGACCTTCATGAGCTAGATATTAGGACATTCATTAGCTAAATACAGTATTAGCTAGATATTAGGACATTCATTAGATAAATACAGTATTAGCTAGATATTAGGACATTCATTAGCTAGATATTAGCGCTATAGGCTAAATATTAGGACCTTCATTAGCTAGATATTAGGACATTCATTAGCTAAATACAGTATTAGCTAGATATTAGGACATTCATTAGATAAATACAGTATTAGCTAGATATTAAGACATTCATTAGCTAGATATTAGCGCTATAGGCTAAATATTAGGACCTTCATTAGCTAGATATTAGGACATTCATTAGATAAATACAGTGTTAGCTAGATATTAGCGCTATAGGCTAAAAATATTCACCTGTCAAAGTGCAAGAACAATAACTAACCAGATTATGAAATGGCAGGTCTGTAGTTCTTTCCTCCAGGCTATTTAATCAAAGCTCCGCTATTGATGAAATCAAATCCAATTGTAATTGTCACATGCTTCGTAAACAACAGGTGTAGGCTAACAGTGAAATGATTATTTATGGGCCCTCCTCAACAACGCAGAATACAGTAATAAAAGATAACTGCCCGTAATTCACATAAAGACCACAAGATGTCACCAAATTATTTCTCCAAAACTTTCCCTGGCTGTCACTGTTCTTTCCTGAACAAAAAAATTTCCTCTGCCATCACAACTTTTGGAGATATTTAAACTTAACGATTTTGTGATAAGTTTATGAAATTTTATGAATTAAATAATTCCAATGAAGTTTGATTTTTTTTATAAATATACAAGTAGGAAAGCCTTAAGATAAATAATCCACTTGTTTAGAGAGAAATATTTTGATATTGTTTTTATAAATTAGTAATATGTTGGATGCGTGTGTTGGGGGCAGTTTAGAAGGTCCAGAAAGGTAGTTAGGGTTTGGGCCGGGGTAGGCTGTCATTGTAAATAACAATTTGTTCTTAACTGACTTGCCTAGTTAAATAAAGGTAAAATATGGCTGACTTGCTCAAACAAATGTGGTTCTACTGACAATTGAGATAGATGTACAAACTATGGCATAAAGGGATGATAAGCGCTCTAGGATGGACGTAGTCAATATAAGTATTTGTTCAGCACTTTTGAAATATTCAGAACATGGGCCGTTCTTGCAGGATTCTCCCTGTACAGCAAGTCAGACTCGTAGGATAAATAAAGGGGGCATATAAGCAGACAATGAAAGCTCTTACAATATTCGATGATTACATTTCTCTAAAACAGGCTATAGGCTACATGTGCACCACCAAGTCAAAACAGTAGGCGAAATTAAGAGGAGTACATAGACCAAATTATTAGGGTGAGGCACATCGTCTACTAACAGCTTACTACACAACATACACTTAGTATTACTTTCTTAGCTACAGTATACATATCTCCCTGGAATATTACATTATTTATGCAGCAGCATAGAATACATTTTTGGACTCACCTTGCTGTGCTGTGCTCACTTGAACAGGAAGGTGGCGCGGTGGTCCTTTGTGGGCAAATTTTGTCATCAAACTTTGTCGTCAAAGTCTGTCATTCTCTGGATTTATGGTGCTTTCAAGACAACTGGGAACTCTGGGGGGGAACAAACAACGTCAAATCATGATGACATCAATGATCTTCAGGTCGTAGTTCTAGAAAGAGGCCCGAGTTCCTGATGTACAATTCTGAGTTGGATGACTGTTCAAAACTTATTTTCCCAGTCGGAACTCGTTTTATCCCCGAGTTCCCAGCTGTCTTGACCTCACAAGTCAAATTGACTGAAGTCAGAGTTCCGAGTTCCCAGCTGTCTTGACCTCACAAGTCAAATTGACTGAAGTCAGAGTTCCGAGTTCCCAGCTGTCTTGACCTCACAAGTCAAATTGACTGAAGTCAGAGTTCCGAGTTCCCAGCTGTCTTGACCTCACAAGTCAAATTTACTGAAGTCAGAGTTCCGAGTTAACAGTTGTTTCGAGCGGCACAAATAATATTTCATTGACAGCACGGCCAATGTTGAATGTTTATAATTTTAAGCTTGTAAAAATAAACCCTTAATCCCAGATTTGGGACCAAACAGCCACTCCACTGAATTGCAGGCTAATGATTGCTTTGCAATGCTTTCAATTAGCCACCGATTCCTTCCAAACCACTCATTGTTGAATTTGTGGTTTCCGACTTCTTGTGTAATGTTTATGGCCGATGGCTGATGAGCACCGATACGTTTTATACATAATTTCTCTTCATTATTTCTCTACATATGACAAGGATTAAAAAGGATTTGCCAGTAGAGTGTTGACTTGATTCATGATGATGACTGCTAGCTAAGATTTTGAAAGTATGATGTTGACATGATCCGTCCAATCAAAGCTGCTGTAGATATAATGTGATTTGACGTCATTTTATCTATGGCCAATGACCTTGAGCCTTCTTGGAAAGACACTTCTAATGTAACTCTATGGCAGCACCCAATGGGCTTGAATTTTTTTAGCTCTACCCTTAGACTTGGCGGTGACGTAGTGTCCCCATGACTGACAGAACACTGAGCCAATCACGGCACAACTAGAGAACACTACCAACCCCTACGCTCAGTATTTTCCGCTGGCTGCCTCACCACCACAGAAAGCACTGAGGTAGGCTGAAACACCTACATTTTTTGGATCTGCCTTCCTCAAGAAAACCAAATAAAAAGACCATGTATTTATGCTTCTTTATTAACGCAATGATTAAATGTTACATTGTTTTTGCAAACTGATTTGTGACACGGATTAATACCAAAATAAAATGCAAAACAGGCAAGCCCAAAAAATGTGGGACTCAAAACAGAATGACGGGTCGCCACTGTTTTGGAGGCTATAGGCTGCCTACAGATTTCTCTACATTTTGTTTTCCTTATTGTGATAGGCTCCTGTTTTACCGGTACGGCGTACCCCCACTATTTATTTTGCCGGACGCCATACCGGACTGTGTCACCTTACTTTCACCCGATCATAACCCCAAGACATGCTAACTTCTCACCGTTACAATAACAGGAGAGGTTAGCCTTTTATATCATAACCCTAAGACATGCTAACCTCTTACCATTACAATAACAGGGGAGGTTAGCATTTTATATCATATCCCCAAGACATGCTAACCTCTCACCATTACAATAACAGGGGAGGTTAGCCTTTTATATCATAACCCTAAGACATGCTAACCTCTCACCATTACAATAACAGGGGAGGTTAGCCTTTTATATCATAACCCTAAGACATGCTAACCTCTCACCATTACAATAACAGGGGAGGTATGATATTTCTGCCTCTAACTTTCTCACTCATCATTATTCACGATTAATTGATGGATTATACATTATCATGGTAGCGTCCACATGGTAGTGTAAAGAAATATATTATATTCTTATTTACAATAAAAGTGACTCCAAAATGACAGAATAGATTATTTATCATTCATTTCTATTGGGCACAAATTAATCTGAAACACAACCAAAACAAATGCATCCAACAAATGTGTATTAGAGTCACCAGCTTGATGTAGTACCATGAATATGGGACCAAATACACACATATTGTAATGTCATGCCTGATCCCGCTTTCCCTCTCTGGCACTCGAGGGCATTACGCACACCTGTTACAATCATTACGCGTATCAGCGCTTCATTGGACTCACCTAGACTCCTTCACGTTTCGATTGTCCTCCCTATAATATATATATATATATGTCTGTTTCCTCTGTTTCATCCCCGTGTCAGCATTAATGTCGATTCCGTTTCCCCTGTCTGTGGTTATTAAATGTTCACTCCCTGTACCTGCTTCTCGTCTCCACCGTCAATCCTTACATATAAGTGAATTCGTCACAATACTTTTGGTCCCCTAAAATTTGGGGACTATGTACAAAAAGTGCTGCAATTTCTAAACGGTTCACACAGTATGGATGAAAATACCTTCAATTTAAAGCTGACAGTCTGCACTTTAACCCCATAGTCATTGTATCATTTTAAATCCAAAGTTCTGGAGCACAGAGACACATTAATAACAAAAACTTTCAGTGTCCTAGTACTTTTGGAGCTCACTGTATACAGAGACACAGCAATACCATTATGGCACAGTATTGGAACAATATGATAGTGTCTGTCATGGAACTATTATTTTCAATGTTGAAATCGAGATATAGGAAGGCTCTTTTACAGAAAAATACAGAGAAAATACAGAGAAATACAGAGAAAAAACAGAGAAAATACAGAGAAAATACAGAGAAAATACAGAGAAATACAGAGAAAATACAGAGAAAATACAGAGAATATTCAGAGAATATACAGAGAAATACAGAGAATATACAGAGAAATACAGAGAATATACAGAGAAAATACAGAGAAAATACAGAGAAATACAGAGAAAATACAGAGGAAATACAGAGAAATACAGAGAAAATATAGAGAAAATATAGAGAAAATATAGAGAAAATACAAAGAAAATACAGAGAAATACAGAGGAAATACAGAGAAATACAGAGAAATACAGAGAAAATTAAGAGAATATACAGAGAAATACAGAGAATATACAGAGAAATACAGAGAAAATACAGAGAAATACAGAGGAAATACAGAGAATATACAGAGAAAATACAGAGAAAATACAGAGAATATTCAGAGAATATACAGAGAAATACAGAGAATATATATATACAGAGAAATACAGAGAAATACAGAGGAAATACAGAGAATATACAGAGAGAATACAGAGAAAATACAGAGAATATACAGAGAAAATACAGAGAAATACAGAGAAAATAGAGAAATACAGAGAAAATACAGAGAATATACAGAGGAAATACAGAGAAATACAGAGAATATACAGAGAAATACAGAGAAAATACAGAGAAATACTGAAATGTAACCCCCCCCCCACACTACATTGTGCCTGGACATGTTTGTTGAAACAGCATGTTCCAGAATGTTAGTGAACATAGTGAGTCTGTCTGTGAATGTGTGAGTGAACATAGTGAGTCTGTCTGTGAATGTGAATGTGAATGTTAGTGTTAGTGAACATAGTGAGTCTGTCTGTGAATGTGAATGTGAATGTTAATGAACATAGTGAGTCTGTCTGTGAATGTGAATGTTAGTGAACATAGTGAGTCTGTGCTGTGAATGTGAATGTGAATGTTAGTGAACATAGTGAGTCCGTCTGTGAATGTTAGTGAACATAGCAAGTCTGTCTGTGAATGTGAATGTTAGTGAACATAGTGAGTCTGTCTGTGAATGTGAATGTTAGTGAACATAGTGAGTCTGTCTGTGAATGTGAATGTTAGTGAACATAGTGAGTCTGTGCTGTGAATGTGAATGTGAATGTTAGTGAACATAGTGAGTCTGTCTGTGAATGTGAATGTGAATGTTAGTGAACATAGTGAGTCTGTCTGTGAATGTGAATGTGAATGTTAGTGAACATAGTGAGTCTGTCTGTGAATGTGAATGTGAATGTTAGTGAACATAGTGAGTCTGTCTGTGAATGTGAATGTTAGTGAACATAGTGAGTCTGTGCTGTGAATGTGAATGTGAATGTTAGTGAACATAGTGAGTCTGTCTGTGAATGTGATTGTTAGTGAACATAGTGAGTCTGTGCTGTGAATGTGAATGTGATTGTTAGTGAACATAGTGAGTCTGTCTGTGAATGTGAATGTGAATGTTAGTGAACATAGTGAGTCTGTCTGTGAATGTTAGTGAACATAGTGAGTCCGTCTGTGAATGTTAGTGAACATAGCAAGTCTGTCTGTGAATGTGAATGTTAGTGAACATAGTGAGTCTGTCTGTGAATGTGAATGTGAAAGTTAGTGAACATAGCGAGTCTGTCTGTGAATGTGAATGTTAGTGAACATAGCGAGTCTGTCTGTGCTGTGAATGTGAATGTTAGTGAACATAGCGAGTCTGTGCTGTGAATGTGAATGTTAGTGAACATAGTGAGTCTGTCTGTGAATGTGAATGTTAGTGAACATAGTGAGTCTGTGCTGTGAATGTGAATGTTAGTGAACATAGTGAGTCTGTCTGTGAATGTGAATGTTAGTGAACATAGTGAGTCTGTCTGTGAATGTTAGTGAACATAGTGAGTCCGTCTGTGAATGTTAGTGAACATAGCAAGTCTGTCTGTGAATGTGAATGTTAGTGAACATAGTGAGTCTGTCTGTGAATGTGAATGTGAAAGTTAGTGAACATAGCGAGTCTGTCTGTGAATGTGAATGTTAGTGAACATAGCGAGTCTGTCTGTGCTGTGAATGTGAATGTTAGTGAACATAGCGAGTCTGTGCTGTGAATGTGAATGTTAGTGAACATAGTGAGTCTGTCTGTGAATGTGAATGTTAGTGAACATAGTGAGTCTGTGCTGTGAATGTGAATGTGAATGTTAGTGAACATAGTGAGTCTGTCTGTGAATGTGATTGTTAGTGAACATAGTGAGTCTGTCTGTGAATGTGAATGTGAATGTTAGTGAACATAGTGAGTCTGTCTGTGAATGTGAATGTGTTTCTCACCATGTAGATGATGGACTCCAGCAGCTTGTTGCCATGGCAGCCGGGTCCCCCAGGCGAGCAGTGGGTCAGAAGGTCATCCGTCATTAATTGACTGTTGGCACGGGATGGAACCAGAGTACCATCACAAACAACAAACTATCTTAAATCTCAATAGTAGAGAAAGAGATACACGTTTAGTCTGCTGTTAAAAAGAAGACTAGCAACAGTTACTATTTTTTGTTTTTTTATTTTTATTTAACTCTTTATTTAACTATGCAAGTCAGTTAAGAACAAATTCTTATTTACATTGACGGCCTACCCCCGGCCAAACCCGGACGACGCTGGGCCAATTGTGAGCCGCTCTATGGGACTCCCAATCACGGCCGGTTGTGATACAGCCTGGATTCAGAACCAGGGTGTCTGTAGTGACGCCTCTAACACTGAGATGCAGTGCCTTAGACCGCTGAACCAGGGTGTCTGTAGTGACACCTCTAGCACTGAGATGCAGAGTCTTAGACCGCTGAACCAGGGTGTCTGTAGTGACACCTCTAGCACTGAGATGCAGAGTCTTAGACCGCTGAACCAGGGTGTCTGTAGTGACACCTCTAGCACTGAGATGCAGAGTCTTAGACCGCTGAACCAGGGTGTCTGTAGTGACGCCTCTAGCACTGAGATGCAGAGTCTTAGACCGCTGAACCAGGGAGCCTCTACTATATCATGTGAATACATTACTTTTTTGAAGTGTGTGGATGACTGCATTTTTCCTGACAGGCTGCATGAGGACATCTCGATACACGTTTAGACTGGTGTTAAAAAGCATGAGGACATCTCGTACTGCTGAGGTCGGGCCCCAGAGTAGCATTCAGGCTTTTTTTTGGACAAACTTACTCAGGTCTGCGTTAGTCAGGTTGTGGGTGGATTTGCCCAGGTGCAGTCTGGTACATCTGTCACCCAGCGGGCTCCTCTGGGAGATGAGATGAGATTAACTGTAGATATGCTTCTCAAACCTGACCGTGACATAATGCACTGATGACAATGATCGATAATGACTTTATTCTTAGTTAGTACAATGTTTTTCTTGTTAATTGAACATTACAACAACTAAAATATTTCCCATTTAATATCTATTTTTCTACAAATATTTCAAGGATTTTTTTTTTGCTGAGTTAGTCCTGAAAAAATTAAATTAACTATCCTCCATGTTGCAATACACAAACTCTGAATATCTAAGGGTCTGGTTAGTTTTGTATAGATGACTGACAAACAAAACAGACACAGACACACACAGACACAGACAAAGACACAGGCACAGACACAGACGCAAGCAGCACTACCTTTGGCTAGGTTATCAAACTTCCTGGAAAACTCCTTCATGGATAGCTTGGTCTCTCTCCCTATTTGACAGCTCCCTCAGCATCTTACAGACTGTCAGAGCACTGAGTACAGACTCCCCTGACTGGGAAAGAGCGAGGAGGAGGGAGAGAGAGACAGACAGAGCAACAGAAGAGACAGATTTTTTATTTATTAGGGGAGAGCGAGAGAGAGAGAGAGAGAGAGAGAGAGAGAAAGAGAGGGAGATAAAAAAATGTGTCTCTTAAAACGCATCATTGCATTGTTAAATGTGCTGTCATTTTTTACGGATTCCTTATAGGGATCCAGCACCAGGATTTTCAGTGATCATGTTGTTTATCATTCCTACATCTCACAGAAGTAGACGGCCGTCTCACTGCGGTTCCGCAGCACAACCCAGATGAACAAAGAGGACCAGGGAGAGAGACAGCGCTGCTTCCTGTACAAACACTCCCACAGAAACAACTTATTCACCTGAGAGGCGGGGAGAGAAGGGGAAGAGGGAGAGATATAGAGAGGAGAAATGGAGAGGGCTATAGAGAGGGGAAGAGGGAGCGTGAGATAGAGAGGAGAAGAGGGAGAGGGCTATAGAGAGGGGAAGAGGGAGAGGGGTATAGAGAGGGGAAGAGGGAGAGGGCTATAGAGAGGGGAAGAGGGAGAGGGATATAGAGAGGGGAAGAGGGAGAGGGGTATAGAGAGGAGAAGAGGGAGAGGGAGAGAGAGAGGGGAAGAGGGAGAGGGAGAGAGAGAGGGGAAGAGGGAGAGGGAGAGAGAGAGGGGAAGAGGGAGAGGGAGAGAGAGAGGGGAAGAGGGAGAGGGAGAGAGAGAGGAAGAGGGAGAGGGCTATAGAGAGGAGAAGAGGGAGAGGGAGAGAGAGAGGGGAAGAGGGAGAGGGCTATAGAGAGGAGAAGAGGGAGAGGGAGAGAGAGAGGGGAAGAGGGAGAGGGAGAGAGAGAGGGGAAGAGGGAGAGGGCTATAGAGAGGGGAAGAGGGAGAGGGCTATAGAGAGGGGAAGAGGGAGAGGGGTATAGAGAGGGGAAGAGGGAGAGGGAGATAGAGAGGGGAAGAGGGAGAGGGATATAGAAAGAGGGAGAGGGCTATAGAGAGGGGAAGAGGGAGAGGGCTATAGAGAGGGGAAGAGGGAGAGGGAGATAGAGAGGAGAAGAGGGAGAGGGAGATAGAGAGGGGAAGAGGGAGAGGGAGATGGGGAGAGGGCTATAGAGAGGGGAAGAGGGGAGGAGGGGGGGGGGGGGGGCTATAGAGAGGGGGGGGGGGGTAGAGAGGGGAGGGGAGAGGGGGAGAGGGGGGGGTAGAGAGGAGAAGAGGGAGAGGGAGATAGAGAGGGGAAGAGGGAGAGGGAGATGGGGAGAGGGCTATAGAGAGGGGGGAGAGGGAGGGGGGGAGAGGGGGGGCTATAGAGAGTAGAAGAGGGAGAGGGAGATAGAGAGGGGAAGAGGGAGAGGGGAGAGTGGGGGGGGGAGATAGGAGAGGGAGATAGAGAGGAGAAGAGGGAGAGGGAGATATGGAGAGGGAGATAGGGAGGGGGAGTGGAAGAGGGAGAGGGAGATTGATCAAATCAAACTCTATTCGTCACAAATACAACAAGTCTAGACCTTACAGTGAAATGCTTACTTACAAGCCCTTAACCAACAGTGTAGTTCAAGAGTTAAGAAAATATTTACCAAGTAGACTAAAGTAAAAAAATAATAAAAAGTAACACAATAACATAACAATAACGAGGCTATATACAGGGTATTACGGTACAGAGTCAATGTGGAGGCTATATACAGGGTATTACGGTACAGAGTCAATGTGGAGGCTATATACAGGTGGTACCGGTACAGAGTCAATGTGGAGGCTATATACAGGGTGTTACGGTACAGAGTCAATGTGGAGGCTATATACAGGGGGTACCGGTACAGAGTCAATGTGGAGGCTATATACAGGGGGTACCGGTACAGAGTCAATGTGGAGGCTATATACAGGGTGTTACGGTACAGAGTCAATGTGGAGGCTATATACAGGGGGTACCGGTACAGAGTCAATGTGGAGGCTATATACAGGGGGTACCGGTATAGAGTCAATGTGGAGGCTATATACAGGGTGTTACGGTACAGAGTCAATGTGGAGGCTATATACAGGGGGTACCGATACAGAGTCAATGTGGAGGCTATATACAGGGGGTACCGGTACAGAGTCAATGTGGAGGCTATATACAGGGTGTTACGGTACAGAGTCAATGTGGAGGCTATATACAGGGTGTTACGGTACAGAGTCAATGTGGAGGCTATATACAGGGTGTTACGGTACAGAGTCAATGTGGAGGCTATATACAGGGGGTACCGATACAGAGTCAATGTGGAGGCTATATACAGGGTGTTACGGTACAGAGTCAATGTGGAGGCTATATACAGGTTGTTACGGTACAGAGTCAATGTGGAGGCTATATACAGGGTGTTACGGTACAGAGTCAATGTGGAGGCTAAAACAGGGGGTACCGATACAGAGTCAATGTGGAGGCTATATACAGGGTGTTACGGTACAGAGTCAATGTGGAGGCTATATACAGGGTATTACGGTACAGAGTCAATGTGGAGGCTATATACAGGAGGTACCAGTACAGAGTCAATGTGGAGGCTATATACAGGGGGTACCGGTACAGAGTCAATGTGGAGGCTATATACAGGAGGTACCGGTACAGAGTCAATGTGGAGGCTATATACAGGGGGTACCGGTACAGAGTCAATGTGGAGGCTATATACAGGAGGTACCAGTACAGAGTCAATGTGGAGGCTATATACAGGGGGTACCAGTACAGAGTCAATGCGGAGGCTATATACAGGGGGTACCAGTACAGAGTCAATGTGGAGGCTATATACAGGGGGTACCAGTACAGAGTCAATGTGGAGGCTATATACAGGGGGTACCGGTACAGAGTCAATGTGGAGGCTATATACAGGGGGCACCGGTACAGAGTCAATGTGGAGGCTATATACAGGGGGCACCGGTACAGAGTCAATGTGGAGGGGTACAGGTTAGTAATGAGGCTATATACAGGGGGTACCGGTACCGAGTCAGTGTGCGGGGGTACAGGTTAGTAATGAGGCTATATACAGGGGGTACCGGTACCGAGTCAATGTGCGGGGGTACAGGTTAGTAATGAGGCTATATACAGGGGGTACCGGTACCGAGTCAATGTGCGGGGGTACAGGTTAGTAATGAGGCTATATACAGGGGGTACCGGTACCGAGTCAATGTGCGGGGGTACAGGTTAGTAATGAGGCTATATACAGGGGGTACCGGTACCGAGTCAATGTGCGGGGGTACAGGTTAGTAATGAGGCTATATACAGGGGGTACCGGTACTGAGTCAATGTGCGGGGGTACAGGTTAGTAATGAGGTTATATACAGGGGGTACCGGTACCGAGTCAATGTGCGGGGGTACAGGTTAGTCGAGATAATTTGTACATCTAGGTAGGGGTGAAGTCACTATGCATAGATAATAAACGCTGTTTGATTCAGTTCCGGTTTAGACTCTGATACTGTAGACATAACATAGTTAATCCAAAGCATTGGATTGGTGAAATAATGGATGGAGGGATGTACCTCATTTCTTTTAAATCCACGAGGGTGTGTAAAACAGCACACGGAGACCCAATCGACCCATAGACCCTGGATAGGCCTTATGCACTTGTGGAGATGTGACAGGTGTATGCAATCTGGTAGTAGCTTGATCTTGCCCTCTGACAGGCTAGGGGAAAACTTCTACCATTTTGTTAGGCTTGTCAAATCTGCATAGTGCATAGGGCGGGTAGAGAATTGGAATGCAGACCGAGTTACTAAAGCCTCATGAAATGTACAGTCCAGTCCAGCAGAGGGAGCCATTTACTCATTGTTGAGTGGCACTGCTATCAGTGTGCTATTCTCCTTTGTAAGTCTCGCAACCATGAAGTTGCATGTTCACATGTTTGTGAGTGTTTGTGAGCATGGGGTTGTATCCTGCCTGTTTGGTCCTGTCCGGGGGTATCGTCGGACAGGGCCACAGTGTCTCCCGACCCCTCCTGTCTCAGCCTCCAGTATTTGTGCTACAGTAGTTTATGTGCTGGGGGGGCTAGGGTCAGTCTGTTATATCTGGAGTATTTCTCCTGTCTTATCCGGTGTCCTGTGTGAATTTAAGTATGCTCTCTGTAATTTTCTCTCTCTCTCTCTCTCTCTCTCTCTCTCTCTCTCTCTCTCTCTCTCTCTCTCTCTCTCTCTCTCTCTCTCTCTCTCTCTCTCTCTCTCTCGGAGGAGGAGGAGGAGGAGGAGGAGGACCTGAGCCCTAGGGCCATGCCTCAGGACTATCTGGCCTGATGTCTCCTTGCTGTCATCAGTCCACCTGGTCGTACTGCTACTCCAGTTTCAACTGTTCTGCCTGCGGCTATGGAACCCTGACCTGTTCACCAGACGTGCTACCTGTCCCAGACCTGCTGTTTTCAACTCTCTAGAGACAGCAGGAGCGGTAGAGATACTCTCAAAGATCGGCTATGAAAAAGCCAACTGACATTTCCTCCTGAGGTGCTGACCTGTTGCACCCTCGACAACCACTGTGATTATTATTCTCTGACCGTGCTGGTCATCTATGAACATTTGAACATCTTGGCCATGTTCTGTTATAATATCCACCCTGCACAGCCAGAAGAGGACTGGCCACCCCTCATAGCCTGGTTCCTCTCTAGGTTTCTTCCTAGGTTCCTTCCTTTCTAGGGAGTTTTTCCTGCATTGCTTGCTGTTTGGGGTTTTAGGCTGGGTTTCTGTACAGCACTTTGTCACATCAGATGATGTAAGAGGGGCTTTATAAATACATTTGATTGATTTATTGGTGTCAGAGAATTTCTGTGTTTTGAGGTTTGATCTGTATTGTGATCTATATTATCTGGAATCTGCTGCTCCGTACATTTCTCATGAACATCTTGATGTTTTTTTGGCGGGGTGGGGTGGGGTGATAGATCAGCTATGAAATTAGCAGATGTCCTTTAGTAGTGTATTCTTTCACCGACAGTGTCACCAGCAAAGCACCATCACACCTCCTCCTCCAAGCTTCACGGTGGGAACCACACATGCAGAGATCATCCGTTCACCTACTCTGCGTCTCACAAAGACACAAAATCTCACATTTGGACTCATTCGACCAAAGGACAGGTTTCCACCGGGCTAATGTCCATTGCTCGTGTTTCTTGGCCCAGGCAAGTTTCTTTTTTCAATGGTGTCCTTTAGTAGTGGTTTCTTTGCAGCAATTTGACCATGAAGGCCTGATTCACAAAGTCTCCTCTGAGCAGTTGATGTTGAGATGTGTCTGTTATTTGAACTCTGTGAAGCATTTATTTGGGCGGCAATTTCTGAGGCTGGTAACTCTAATGAACTTGTCCTCTGCAGCAGAGGGAACTCTGGGTCTTCCTTTCCTGTGGCGGTCCTCATGAGAGCCAGTTTCATCGTAGCGCTTGATGGTTTTTGCTACTGCACTTGAAGAAACTTTCAAAGTTCTTGAAATGTTCCTGATTGACTGACCATGTCTTAAAGGACTGACCATTTCTTATTGGACTGTCATTTCTCTTTGCTTATTTGAGCTGTTCTTGCCATAATATGGACTTGGTATTTTACCAAATATGGCTATCTTCTGTATACCACCCCTACCTTGTCACAACACAACTGATTGGCTCAAACGCATTAAGAAGGAAAGAAATTTCACAAATTAACTTTTAAGAAGGCACACCTGTTAGTTGAAATGCATTCCAGGTGACTACCTCATGAAGCTGGTTGAGATAATGCCAAGAGTGTGCAAAGCTGTCATCAAAGCAAAGGGTGGTTACTTCGAAGAATCGCAAAAATAAAATATAATTTGATTTGTTTAACACTTTCTTGGTTACTACATGATTCCATGTGTTATTTCATAGTTTTGATGTCTTCACTATTATTCCACAATGTAGAAAATTGTAAAAAAGAAATAAAAAACCCTTGAATGAGTAGGTGTTCTATAACTTTTGACTGCTACTGTATATCAAAGCTTCTTTCTTAATTACACTGGACTCCCAAGTTTATCGGCCAATCAATCACTCCAATCTTAATTACAACCCTAAGATGGTCTCTCTCTCTCTCTCTCTTTCACACACACACACACACACACACACACACACACACACACACACACACACACACACACACACACACACACACACACACACACACACACACACACACACACACACACACACACACACACACACACACACACACAGAGTAGAGCACACTGTGTCTTGTGATCCACAACAGGAATCACATTACATTACGGCACATATCACATTACATCACATTACATTACAATACATTAAATCACATTACATTACAATACATTAAATCCCAATACATCACAATACATTACATCACAATACATTAAATCACATTACATGACATCACAATACATTAAATCACATTAAATCACAATACATTAAATCACAATACATTACATCACAATACATTAAATCACATTACATCACAATACATTAAATCACATTACATCACATTACATTACATCAAAATACATTAAATCACATTACATCACAATACATTAAATCACAATACATTACATCACAATACATTAAATCACATTACATCACAATACATTAAATCACATTACATTACATCACAATACATTAAATCACATTACATGACATCACATTACATTAAATCACAATACATCACAATACATTACTTTATTTATTAAACCTTTATTTAACCAGGTAGGCTAGTTGAGAACAAGTTCTCCTTTACAATTGTAACCTGGCCAAGTTAATGCAAAGCAGTTTGACACATACAACAACACAGAGTTACACATGGAGTAAAACAAACATACAGTCAATAAAACAGTAGAAAAATAAGTCTATATACAATGTGAGCAAATGAGGTGAGATAAGGGAGGTAAAGGCAAAAAAGGCCATGGTGGCAAAGTAAATACAATATAGCAAGTAAAACACTGGAATGGTAGATTTGCAGTGGAAGAAAGTGCAAAGTAGAAATAGAAATAATGGGGTGCAAAGGAGAATAAATAAATAAATAAATAAATACAGTAGGGGAAGGGGTAGTTGTATGGGCTAAATTATAGATGGGCTATGTACAGGTGCAGTGATCTGTGAGCTGCTCTGACAGCTGGTGCTTAAAGCTAGTGAGGGAGATAAGTGTTTCCAGTTTCAGAGATTCTTGTAGTTCTTTCCAGTCATTGGCAGCAGAGAACTGGAAGGAGAGATGGCCAAAGGAGGAATTGGCTTTGGGGGTGACCAGTGAGATATACCTGCTGGAGCGCATGCTACAGGTGGGTGCTGCTATGGTGACCAGTGAGCAGAGATAAGGGGGGACTTTACCTAGCAGGGTCTTGTAGATGACCTGGAGCCAGTGGGTTTGGCAATGAGTATGAAGCGAGGGCCAGCCAACAAGAGCGTACAGGTCGCAGTGGTGGGTAGTATATGGGGCTTTGGTGACAAAACGGATGGCACTGTGATAGACTGCATCCACTTTATTGAGTAGGGTATTGGAGGCAATTTTGTAAATGACATCGCCGAAGTCGAGGGTTGGTAGGATGGTCAGTTTTACGAGGGTATGTTTGGCAGCATGATTGAAGGATGCTTTGTTGTGAAATAGGAAGCAAATTCTAGATTTCACTTTGGATTGGAGATGTTTGATGTGAGTCTGGAAGGAGAGCTTACAGTCTAACCAGACACCTAGGTATTTGTAGTTGTCCACATATTCTAAGTCAGAACCGTCCAGAGTAGTGATGCTGTACGGGTGGGCAGGTGCAAGCAGCGATCGGTTGAAGAGCATGCATTTAGTTTTACTTGTATTTAAGAGCAGTTGGAGGCCACGGAAGGAGAGTTGTATGGTATTGAAGCTCGTCTGGAGGGTTGTTAACCTGTTAGGGCTAGGGGGCAGTATTGACACGGCTGGATAAAAAACATACCCGATTTAATCTGGTTACCACTCCTACCCAGTAACTAGAATATGCATATACTTATTACATATGGATAGAAAACACCCTACATTTTCTAAAACTGTTTGAATGGTGTCTGTGAGTATAACAGAACTCAAATGGCAGGTCAAAACCTGAGAGATTCCTTTACAGGAAGTGGCCTGTCTGACCATTTCTTGAACTTCTTTTCCATCTCTATCATTTACTAAGGATCTCTGCTCTAACGTGACACTTCCCACGTCGTCCATAGGCGCTCAGAGCCCGGGAAAAAACAGAATGTCGTCATTCCAGCCCCAGGCTGAAACACATTATCGCCTTTCTCAAGTGGCCGATCAAGGGACTCTGGGCTTATGCGCGTGACCCCGACCGCCCCCGCCTTTGGGATTTTTTCCTCTGTTTGCCGAAAAGGAGATTCCCTGTCGGAATATTATCGCTTTTCTACGAGAAAAATGTCGTAAAAATTGATTTTAAACAGCGGTTGACATGCTTCGAAGTACGGTAATGGAATATTTAGAATTTTATTGTCACGAATTGCGCCATGCGCGCGACACTTCTTTACTATTTCGGATAGTGTCTGGAACGCACGAACAAAACGCCGCTATTCGGATATAACGATGGATTATTTTGGACCAAACCAACATTTGTTATTGAAGTAGCAGTCCTGGGTGTGCATTCTGACGAAGACAACAAAAGGTAATCAAACTTTTATAATAGTAAATATGATTATGGTGAGTGCTAAACTTGCCGGGTGTCTAAATAGCGAGCCCGTGATGCCTGGGCTATGTACTTAGAATATTGCAAAATGTGCTTTCACCAAAAAGCTATTTTAAAATCGGACATATCGAGTGCATAGAGGAGGTCTGTATCTATAATTCTTAAAATAATTGTTATGCTTTTTGTGAACGTTTATCGTGAGTAATTTAGTAAAATGTTAGCGAATTCCCCGGAAGTTTGCGGGGAACGTGCTAGTTCTGAACGTCACATGCTAATGTAAAAAGCTGGTTTTTGATATAAATATGAACTTGATTTAACAAAACATGCATGTATTGTATAACATAATGTCCTAGGGTTGTCATCTGATGAAGATCATCAAAGGTGAGTGCTGCATTTAGCTGTCTTCTGGGTTTTGGTGACATTATATGCTGGCTTGAAAAATGGGTGTCTGATTATTTCTGGCTTGGTACTCTGCTGACATAATCTAATGTTTTGCTTTCGTTGTAAAGCCTTTTTGAAATCGGACAGTGTGGTTAGATTAACGAGAGTCTTGTCTTTAAATGGCTGTAAAATAGTCATATGTTTGAGAAATTGAAGTAATAGGATTTTTAAGGTTTTGAAAATCGCGCCACAGGCTGGCAGTGGCTGTTACGTAGGTGGGACGCAAGCGTCCCACCTAGCCCATAGAGGTTAACACATTGTCCAAAGAAGGGCCAGAAGTATACAGAATGGTGTCGTCTGTGTAGAGATGGATCAGAGACTCACCAGCAGCAAGAGCGACATCATTGATGTATACAGAGAAAAGAGTCGGCCCAAGAATTGAACCCTGTGGCACCCCCATAGAGACTACCAGAGGCCCGGACAACAGGCCATCCGATTTGACACATTGAACTCTATCAGAGAAGTAGTTGGTAAACCAGGCGAGGCAATCAATTGAGAAACCAAGGCTATTGAGTCTGCCGATGAGGATGTGGTGATTGACAGAGTCGAAAGCCTTGGCCAGGTTAATGAATACGGCAGCACAGTATTGTTTCTTATCGATGGCGGTTACGATATCGTTTAGGACCTTGATTGTGGCTGAGGTGCACCCATGACCAGCTCTGAAACCAGATTGCATAGCTGAGAAGGTGCGATGGGATTCGAAATGGTCTGTAATCTGTTTGTTGACTTGGCTTTTGAAGACCTTAAAAAGGCAGGGTAGGATAGATATAGGTCTGTAGCAGTTTGGGTCAAGAGTGTCCCCTCCTTTGAAGAGGGGGATGACAGCAGCTGCTTTCCAATCATTCGGAATCTCAGAAGACACGAAAGAGAGGTTGAACAGGCTAGTAATAGGTGTTGCAAATATTTCGGCAGATAATTTTAGAAAGAAAGGGTCCAGATTGTCTAGCCCGGCTGATTTGTAGGGGTCCAGATTTTGCAGCTCTTTCAGAACATCAGCTGAATGGATTTGGGAGAAGGAGAAATGGGGAAGGCTTGGGCGAGTTGCTGTGGGGGGTGCAGTGCTGTTGACCGGGGTAGGGGTAGCCAGGTGGAAAGCATGGCCAGCCGTAGAAAAATGCTTATTGAAATTCTCAATTATAGATGATTTATCAGAGGTGACAGAGTTTTCTATCCTCAGTGCAGTGGGCAGCTGGGAGGAGGTGTTCTTATTTTCCATGGACTTTAGTGTCCCAGAACTTTTTTGAGTTTGTGTTGCAGGAAGCAAATTTCTGCTTGAAAAAGCTAGCCTTGGCTTTTCTAACTGCCTGTGTATATTGGTTTCTAACTTCCCTGAAAAGTTGCATATCACGGGGCTGTTTGATGCTAATGCAGAACGCCACAGGATGTTTTTGTGTTGGTTAAGGGCAGTCAGGTCTGGGGAGAACCAAGGGATATATCTGTTCCTGATTCTAAATTTCTTGAAAGGGGCATGCTTATTTAAGATGGTGAGGAAGGCATTTAAAAAAAATAACCAGGCATCCTCTACTGACAGGATGAGGTCAATATCCTTACAGGATACCCGGGCCAGGTCGATTAGAAAGGCCTGCTCACTGAAATGTTTCAGGGAGCGTTTGACAGTGATGAGTGGAGGTCATTTGACCGCTGACCCATTACGGATGCAGGCAATGATCGCTGAGATCTTGGTTGAAAACAGCAGAGGTGTATTTAGAGGGCAGGTTGGTTAGGATGATATCTATGAGGGTGCCCGTGGTTTACGGCTTTGGGGTGGTACCTGTTAGGTTCATTGATAATTTGTGTGAGATTGAGGGCATCTAGTTTAGGTTGTAGGACGACCAGGGTGTTAAGCATGTCCCAGTTTAGGTCACCTAGCAGCACGAGCTCTGAAGATAGATGGGGGGCAATCAGTTCACATATGGTGTCCAGAGCACAGCTGGGGGCCGAGGGGGGTCTATAGCAGGCGGCAACGGTGAGAGACTTGTTTTTAGAGAGGTGGATTTTTAAAAGTAGAACTTCAAATTGTTTGGGTACAGACCTGGATAGTAGGACAGAACTCTGCAGGCTCTCTCTTTACATCACATTACATCACAATACATTACATTACATTACATCACAATACATTACATTACATTACATCACAATACATTACATCACACATACAATACATCACCATTACATCACAATACATCACATCTACATCACAATACATTACATCACATTACATCACAATACATTACATCACATCACAATACATTACATTACATCACATTACATTACATCACAATACATTACATCACATTACATCACATTACATTACATCACAATACATCACATTACATCACAATACATCACATTACATCACAATACATTACATTACATTACATCACAATACATCACATTACATCACAATACATTACATCACAATACATTACAATACATCACATTACATCACAATACATTACAAAACATCACATTACATCACAATACATTACATTACATCACATTACATCACAAAACATCACAAAACATCACAATACATTACATTCAGGGAACACACTCTGTAGAATTGGATGTATTTTTTATCCCTGCCAATTTCCCCCCGTCTCTCTGTTCAAGGTCCATCCTAAGCAATAACTGTCTAAATGCAGGTTTATAACAGCTGTGCCATTCAAATCCTATTGAATGTGGTCTGAGAGGGACGTCTACAGCCACCCAACACCCTACCAGTTGATACAGTCATGCAGTGAGAAGGGAAAGCGCATTACAACGCTCAAATGAAGGATTGATCTGGACCGGCAAAGTTGACACTACTACAAGAGTGAAAATGCTGCACTGACTGAGGGCAGCAGGAAACATGCTTATCGTGTCAGCCTCTCTCTTTATCCCAGCTTTCCCTTGTTCATTCGCTGTTTGACCCGAATCGCTGACATCTCCCCTGGAAACCAACAGTGGAAAACACATTAAAAAAAAAAATTTACAGGACATTGTAATTACGAATAAGTCCATGTGTATTTATTAAGGTACAGACATGCCTGTCAGATCTTCTTTATTAACTTTTTTTTTAAACATTTTATTTCACCTTTATTTAACCAGGCAGTCTAGTTGAGAACACGTTCTCATTTACAACTGCGACCGGGAGAAGATAAAGCAAAGCAGTGCGACAGAAACAACAACACAGAGTTACACATGGGGTAAACAAAACATACAGTCAATAACACAATAGAAGAAAAAAAGAAATGAAAGTCTATATACAGTGTGTGCAAATGGCATGAGGAGGTATGGCAATAAATAGGCCATAGGAGCAAAGGATTCTCCAGACGACGACTCCTCTCTCTCTCTCTCTCTCTCTCTCTCTCTCTCTCTCTCTCTCTCTCTCTCTCTCTCTCTCTCTCTCTCTCTCTCTCTCTCTCTCTCTCTCTCTCTCTCTCTCCTCTCTCTCTCAGAGTCACTCTCTGATAGAGTCTAAAGCCTCATTATTTTCAGCCATGCTTATTTCCTAAAGACAGCCAAAAGAAGAATGGTAAATTGAGGCAAGCTAAATCTGTGCAAAAACAAAATCAAAGTGTAAACACAGGGGGTAAACTTACCACTTGGGGCTGATGGTTATTTGATCCAGAGTTTTCCCCTTGAACTTGGCCAATCTTCCCTGTTCACACACCGTCAGTATTTTACTTATTTTTTGCCAACTGAAGCGTTCCCTCTGGAAGACGGTAGAACTTTCGACGGAATGCAAATGTCGTGACCCAAAGAAGTCAGAAAATTGGTCCTGTTCTGCGTCACTGAGATGTATTTAACACTCCGGAGAAGGCGGCAACCTGTTTTTCCTAGTTAACTTTATGACATTGTTTCAGGAAACTTGGAACCACGTTGTTTAGGCATAGATGTGGATGCAGTCATTCCCCCTGAAAATGTGTATCATATCCTGGCCTGGCAAATAAGTAGATATTTCCTTCGCTCACTCCACATGAGCACCGCTCTTTGATAAGCATCTCTAAAGATTCCACCATCCCTGGCGTGAGGATTACAGCAACCTTCCTGCCACACTTCCCACAGGTTTCGATGTGTTGAAAATGCGCATAGAGGAGTCTCTCATCCTCTGTTTGCAACACTGCAACATCTTTGTTAAGTGGAGATTTGTTCCTGAAGTGAAATGTTGTCACAGACCTCTTTGACACCTATCTTTTGCTTGATCGCTCCTTTTTCTTGTGGTTTTCTCATCACACAGTTGGTTGTAGTATTGTTTCTGCTTTTCATCTGAGTACATGTGTACATTTTTTTCAACGTCATCTGCTAATGGAATAAGCTGTGGTGCATTCCATTTCTTCTGTTCAAGTGTACAATACACAGCAGAAGAGATCATTTCATTCCAGCGAAGACGGTACATGACTCGGAAGTCTCGGACAAGCTTAAACTTTTTTTTTAAATTCTGGGTAATAAGAGCTTCGCCCTCCATGACGTCACTCGTTCTAAACAACTGACAAACCTAGGCGTCGGGATTTTATCATTTCCTTTTCAATTCTGGCCTCGCAAGTTGAATGATGTTTCTTTAGAGTTTCCATGCATCTTTCTTAGTCTCTGCAGTGCCTTTGTAAAAGAAGACAAGTAAAAAATAAAACATTTTGTTTTAAGACTTAATGGAATGACGTGATCGGGCACACAACGTAGGAGCTTGGCTGGGGGACACCAACGACTGTTATCATTGGCTAATAGAGGTGCTGGGGGACACCAACGACTGTTATCATTGGCTAACAGAGGTGCTGGGGGACACCAACGACTGTTATCATTGGCTAATAGAGGGGCTGGGGGACACCAACGACTGTTATCATTGGCTAATAGAGGTGCTGGGGGACACCAACGACTGTTATCATTGGCTAATAGAGGGGCTGGGGGACACCAACGACTGTTATCATTGGCTAATAGAGGGGCTGGGGGACACCAACGACTGTTATCATTGGCTAATAGAGGGGCTGGGGGACACCAACGACTGTTATCATTGGCTAATAGAGGTGCTGGGGGACACCAACGACTGTTACCATTGGCTAATAGAGGTGCAACAAACATCTATTCAAATTTCCTTTTTTAAGACGATTTTCAAGGTAAAACAAGAAGTATAAGCATAACATAAGTACACTATGCAAGTTCCTGGATGCAACTAAAGCTGAATCTGCTTTTATGGATGGACTAGAAGAGAATCAGTATGAGTGGTTTGGCTAAAGCAAAGCAAGTATACTCTAAATACTAGTCTAAGTCTTGAAACATACCGCAAAACAAAGCTAGCCAAAAGAACTAGGAACCCCCCCCCCACCACCACAATCATGTATTCTGAATCAAAGACACGTTTACCAATTATGCTAAACTTATTAGCTTTCCACCATAGCTAACCGTTAACTAGCACGCAAATCGTTAGCTAGCACGCTAACCATTAGCTAGCACGCTAAACATTAGCTAGCACACTAAACATTAGCTAGCACGCTAACCATTAGCTAGCTGCTCTGATTTAGTAGTTCAATGTCAATCACTAACGTTACCAAGCAGTAAATAAGTATAAGGTGTCACGCCTGCTTCGGCTCCCCCTTCCTGGCGCTCGAATTCCCATCATTACTCACACCTGTCACCATCATTACACACACCTGTCACCATCGTTAAGCACATCTGCCCTTCTTTGGACTCACCTGGACTCCATTACTTTGTTGATTGCCCCTCCTATATCTGTCTGTTCCACGGTTTGATCCCCGTGTCAGCATTATTGTCGTTATGTTTCCCCTGTTCAGACGCTGTCCTTGTTTGTGTCATGTCAGTTATTTATTAAATGTTCGCTCCTTTTACTTGCTTCTTGTCTCCCAGCGTCAGTCCTTACATTAGGTAGAAACATGAAAAGTAACAATTGCACATTCATGAATTGTTTGGGTAAGCCTACCATTTTCAATTTATGTCATGACGCAGTCTATCTGACACAATGCGGCTTTCGGACATTGTCAATGCACGTTGGATACCATCCAAAGACATACGTGAGCTAAGATGAATTAATAACAATAAAGACAATGAGAACATGCATGGCTTGCCAATACACCAAATACACATGACCTTCTTGCATGAATGGAACCATCTGCAACCATCCTCCTCTTCCTTAAAAACGTGCTGCTCAGCTACTTTAGTTGTGATCATGCTCCGGCAGAGACAGGCTTGCCAGATCAAATTAAAGTGTATAGTATATCCACACCAAAAAAAAAAAAAAACACATTTAAAAGCCTGAAAACTAGCACAATTTCAGCAGATTACAGGGAAATTAATGTCTTTAAAAAAGAAAAAAGAAAATGCCATCTTGGTAATATACTTTTCACCCGCGGCAACGTTTTCAAAGTACCTCAATAAACCACAAAAACTGCATACATGGCAACCCTGTCTAGAGATTTATCTCTGCAGCATGGGGGAGGGCAGGGGGAGAACTGTGTTGACCCTGTGAAACGTTTGGTCGTTTGGTACTTTTGTGCACTCTGCAGTGGGGGGGGGGGGGGGGGGGGGCGGTTACAATCTCCAGTGGAAATGACGGACAGTAGACATGCAAAACAATGATTCAATCAACCCAGATTTCTGAATATGTGTGCAGTATTATTACTGTTAGTTACATTTCCTTAGACAATGTTGTTGGGTTTGTAGCTTTACCACAATCAGTATCAGTGAGGTGTTAAGTGTAGCTACTTGAAATGTCTTTACGTGAGAGATGTAGTGGTGGATATGAAAATGTTTATTACTGGGGAGACACAAAACATTTACATTTACATTTAAGTCATTTAGCAGACGCTCTTATCCAGAGCGACTTACAAATTGGTGCATTCACCTTATGATATCCAGTGGAACAACCACTTTACAATAGTGCATCTAAATCTTTTAGGGGGGGGGGGATTAGAAGGATTACTTTATCCTATCCCAGGTATTCCTTAAAGAGGTGGGGTTTCAGGTGTCTCCGGAAGGTGGTGATTGACTCCGCTGTCCTGGCGTCGTGAGGGAGCTTGTTCCACCAAAAGTAGCTTATGGCAGGTTAAGATTTGAACTAGCAATCTAAGCCCTCAGCAATCAGGTTCACTACCTGCCCACAGACCAAACAGCCTTCTGATATTAATAAACTGCAATCTCTCACTATAGATACTCAGTTACTCTCACAATCTCTCTTTCTCTCTCAAAACGGGCCATTTAAAAAAAAAATCCTATTTGCATTTACCCTACACTTCCTGGTTTCACCACGTGGAATAAAATGTCATGATAATACGTGATCAAATCAAATCACATTTTCAAATCAAATTAAATTTGATTTGTCACATGCACCGAATACAACAGGTGTAGTAGACCTTACAGTGAAATACTGAATACAACAGACCTTACAGTGAAATACTGAATACAACAGACCTTACAGTGAAATGCTTACTGACCAACAATGCTTTAAGAAGTTCATGAAAAAAAATAAAAATAAGTGTTAAGTGAAAAAATAGATGAGTAAAAAATTGAAAATAGAAAAAAAAGTTACAAATAACTCAACAGCAACAGTAAAATAACAAGTGAGGCTATATACAGGGTGTTACGGTAGGTCAATGTGGAGGCTATATACAGGGTGTTACGGTAGGTCAATGTGGAGGCTATATACAGGGTGTACCAGTACAGAGTCAATGTGGAGGCTAAATACAGGGGGTACCGGTACAGAGTCAATGTGGAGGCTATATACAGGGGGTACTGGTACAGAGTCAATGTGGAGGCTATATACAGGGGGTACCGGTACAGAGTCAATGTGGAGGCTATATACAGGGGGTACCGGTACAGAGTCAATGTGGAGGCTATATACAGGGGGTACCGGTACAGAGTCAATGTGGAGGCTATATACAGGGGGTACCGGTACAGAGTCAATGTGGAGGCTATATACAGGGGGTACCGGTACAGAGTCAATGTGGAGGCTATATACAGGGTGTGCCAGTACAGACTCAATGTGGAGGCTATATACAGGGGGTACCGGTACAGAGTCAATGTGGAGGCTATATACAGGGGGAACCAGTACAGAGTCAATGTGGAGGCTATATACAGGGTGTTACGGTGCGTCAATGTGGAGGCTATATACAGGGGGTACCGGTACAGAGTCAATGTGGAGGCTATATACAGGGTGTTACGGTACAGAGTCAATGTGGAGGCTATATACATGGGGTACCGGTACAGAGTCAATGTGGAGGCTATATGCAGGGTGTTACGGTACAGAGTCAATGTGGAGGCTATATACAGGGGGTACCGGTACAGAGTCAATGTGGAGGCTATATACAGGGGGTACCGGTACAGAGTCAATGTGGAGGCTATATACAGGGTGTGCCAGTACAGACTCAATGTGGAGGCTATATACAGGGGGTACCGGTACAGAGTCAATGTGGAGGCTATATACAGGGGGAACCAGTACAGAGTCAATGTGGAGGCTATATACAGGGTGTTACGGTGCGTCAATGTGGAGGCTATATACAGGGGGTACCGGTACAGAGTCAATGTGGAGGCTATATACAGGGTGTTACGGTACAGAGTCAATGTGGAGGCTATATACAGGGGGTACCGGTACAGAGTCAATGTGGAGGCTATATACAGGGGGTACCGGTACAGAGTCAATGTGGAGGCTATATACAGGGGGTACCGGTACAGAGTCAATGTGGAGGCTATATACAGGGTGTGCCAGTACAGACTCAATGTGGAGGCTATATACAGGGGGTACCGGTACAGAGTCAATGTGGAGGCTATATACAGGGGGAACCAGTACAGAGTCAATGTGGAGGCTATATACAGGGTGTTACGGTGCGTCAATGTGGAGGCTATATACAGGGGGTACCGGTACAGAGTCAATGTGGAGGCTATATACAGGGTGTTACGGTACAGAGTCAATGTGGAGGCTATATACAGGGTGTTACGGTACAGAGTCAATGTGGAGGCTATATACATGGGGTACCGGTACAGAGTCAATGTGGAGGCTATATGCTGGGTGTTACGGTACAGAGTCAATGTGGAGGCTATATACAGGGGGTACCGGTACAGAGTCAATGTGGAGGCTATATACAGGGGGTACCGGTACAGAGTCAATGTGGAGGCTATATACAGGGTGTGCCAGTACAGACTCAATGTGGAGGCTATATACAGGGGGTACCGGTACAGAGTCAATGTGGAGGCTATATACAGGGGGAACCAGTACAGAGTCAATGTGGAGGCTATATACAGGGTGTTACGGTGCGTCAATGTGGAGGCTATATACAGGGGGTACCGGTACAGAGTCAATGTGGAGGCTATATACAGGGTGTTACGGTACAGAGTCAATGTGGAGGCTATATACATGGGGTACCGGTACAGAGTCAATGTGGAGGCTATATGCAGGGTGTTACGGTACAGAGTCAATGTGGAGGCTATATACAGGGGGTACTGGTACAGAGTCAACGTGGAGGCTATATACAGGGGGCACCGGTACAGAGTCAATGCAGAGGGGAAGCTGTGATTTCTGGTTTGTTCTGCTGTGAAAACTTGTACCTTTACATCAGCATTTTTCTCTTTGCAAAAAGCCTCAAGATAACTCATAATTAACTTGGGTAGCCGATGGGTAGCTGATGTTCATATCTTAAATAGTCTAAAGGACAAGTCCTTATAAGCCTTTTGTCTGGAATCAGGACTGGATAAATAAAGCCAAGGCAACTGCATGTTTTACGAATGCTTGGCTATCTTATGGTAGGCCTAGTTATAAAATGACATTATAGCCCGACACTGTACACTATAGGCCTATTTTTTTGCCGGATTGAAGGTCTGCAACTGTCTTGCATAGTGCGGCAAAATGGCCAAAACTTGGCCTGGTTATAGATGAAGCTCCTTTTCAAAATGGGGTTAAAACTGAGGGAACATAAGGCGAACCCCGGGATTTCAGCTTCCTTTATTAGCCGTTGTAATCCTCTTGCTCTTGCTGCGTTTATTTGAGGGAGGGAGGTATAATCACAATGTAAACGTTGTCTGCTTAATGCTGTTGAGAGAGCAGCAGAAAAGTTTATCCTTCGGATGGGGCCACAGTGTCTCCCAACCCCTCCTGTCTCAACCTCCAGCATTTATGCTACAATAGTTTATGTGTCTGGGGGCTAGGGTCAGTCTGTTATATCTGGAGTATTTCTCCTGTCTTATCCGGTGTCCTGTGTGAATTTAAGTATGCTCTCTCTAATTCTCTCTCTTTCATTCATTCTCTCTTTCTCTCGGAGGACCTGAGCCCGAGGACCATGCCTCAGGACTACCTGGCCTGATGACTCCTTGCTGTCCCCAGTCCACCTGGCCGTGCTGCTGCTCCAGTTTCAACTGTTCTGCCTGCGGCTATGGAACCCTGACCTGTTCACCGGACATGCTACCTGTCCCAGACTTGATGTCTTGAGACAGCAGGATTGGTAGAGATACTCTGAATGATCGTCTATGAAAAGCCAACTGACATTTACTCCTGAGATGCTGACCTTTTGCACCCTCGACAACCACTGTGATTATTATTCTCTGACCGTGCTGGTCACCTTTGAACATTTGAACATCTTGGCCATGTTCTGTTATAATCTCCACCCGGCACAGCCAGAAGAGGACTGGCCACCCCTCATAGCCTGGTTCCTCTCTAGGTTTCTTCCTAGGTTCCTGCCTTTCTAGGGAGTTTTTCCTAGCCACCGTGCTTCTACACCTGCATTGTTTGCTGTTTGGGGTTTTAGGCTGAGTTTCTGTATGGCACTTTGAGATATCAGCTGATGTAAGAAGGGCTTTATAAATACATTTGATTTGATTTGATCCAAGCTGGGCCCCGTTGCTAGAATTGGAAGTTGTAGCAGTAGTATTAGTAGCCATGTAATGTCAGCGGTGTTGTAGTCTAATCACTAAAGCACAAGTCCGAGTCAATTCACAAGTCCCTATGGCTAACTCTGAGTTGAGTCAAAGTCACCAATGTTTGAGTCATGAGTCGAGTCATAAGTCACTATGGCTGAAATCAGAGTCCCGGTGGTTGAATCCCAGTCCAAGAGCCTAAGACAATGGATCCATATTAACTTAATATTAAGTGATTATATTTGGGGCGGCAGGAAGTCTAGTGGTTAGAGCGTTGGGCCAGTAACCAGCAGGTAGCCTAGCGGTTAGAGCTAGGAACCGAAAGTGTTGCAAGATCAAATCCCCGAGCTGACAAGGTAAAAATCTGTCGTTCTGCCCCCTGAACAAGGCGCTTTACCTGCTGCTCCTAGGCCGTCATTGTAAATGAGAATTTGTTCTTAACTGACTTGCATAGTCTTCTCTGTGGCTCAGTTGGTAGAGCGTGGTGTTTGCAACGCCAGGGTTGTGGGTTTGATTCCCATGGGGGGCCAGTACAAGTATAAAAATTTATGAAATGTATGGATTCACTACTGTAAATCTCTCTGGATAAGAGTGTCTGCTAAATGACTAAAATGTAATGTAAATGCATAAAAGTAAAATAAAAAAATTATTAACCCAGTCAGATAGTGGCAGAAGGAATTTGATCAATCATTTTCGATACCTCTTTCTTTCTGTGCCAACAAATGTTTATATACTACTGGTAAATCAGGCCGTCATTGTAAATAAGAATTTGTTCTTAACTGACTTGCCTAGTTAAATAAATACAAAATTGTCAGTTAGCTAGCCAGTTAGCTAGCCAGCCAGTTAGCCAGCCAGTTAGCCAGCCAGTTAGCTAGCCAGTTAGCTAGCCAGTTAGCTAGCCAGTTAGCTAGCCAGTTAGCTAGCCAGTTAGCTAATTAAGTAACATGACTGAACGTGGTGTAGCTGCACAGTCTCTCTGTTATCTTTGAAGAGATGGTCAAAGGGAGAAAGAATGATGAGGGGGTTGAAAAAAGGAGTAAAACAAGTGAGGGAAACAGGGAAAGGGTGGAGGAGATGGGGAGGAGAAGGGGGGTGGAGAGATGGGGAGGAGAAGGGGGGTGGAGGAGATGGGGAGGAGAAGGGGGGTGGAGGAGATGGGGAGGAGAAGGGGGGTGGAGGAGATGGGGAGGAGAAGGGGGGTAGAGGAGAAGGGGGGTGGAGGAGATGGGGAGGAGAAGGGGGGTAGAGGAGGGGGAGGAGAAGGGGAGGAGAAGGGGGGTGGAGGAGATGGGGAGGAGAAGGAGGGTGGAGGAGATGGGGAGGAGAAGGGGGGTGGAGGAGATGGGGAGGAGAAAGGGGGTGGAGGAGATGGGGAGGAGAAGGGGGGTGGAGGAGATGGGGAGGAGAAGGGGGGTAGAGGAGATGGGGAGGAGAAGGGGGGTAGAGGAGATGGGGAGGAGAAGGGGGGTGGAGGAGATGGGGAGGAGAAGGGGGGTAGAGGAGATGGGGAGGAGAAGGGGGGTGGAGGAGATGGGGAGGAGAAGGGGGGTGGAGGAGATGGGGAGGAGAAGGGGGGTGGAGGAGATGGGGAGGAGAAGGGGGGTGGAGGAGATGGGGAGGAGAAGGGGGGTGGAGGAGATGGGGAGGAGAAGGGGGGTGGAGGAGATGGGGAGGAGAAGGGGGGTGGAGGAGATGGGGAGGAGAAGGGGGGTGGAGGAGATGGGGAGGAGAAGGGGGGTGGAGAGATGGGGAGGAGAAGGGGGGTGGAGGAGATGGGGAGGAGAAGGGGGGTAGAGGAGATGGGGAGGAGAAGGGGGGTGGAGGAGATGGGGAGGAGAAGGGGGGTGGAGGAGATGGGGAGGAGAAGGGGGGTGGAGAGATGGGGAGGAGAAGGGGGGTAGAGGAGATGGGGAGGAGAAGGGGGGTGGAGGAGATGGGGAGGAGAAGGGGGGTGGAGGAGATGGGGAGGAGAAGGGGGGTGGAGGAGATGGGGAGGAGAAGGGGGGTGGAGGAGATGGGGAGGAGAAGGGGGGTGGAGGAGATGGAGAGGAGAAGGGGGGTGGAGGAGATGGGGAGGAGAAGGGGGGTAGAGGAGATGGGGAGGAGAAGGGGGGTGGAGGAGATGGGGAGGAGAAGGGGGGTAGAGGAGAAGGGGGGTGGAGGAGATGGGGAGGAGAAGGGGGGTGGAGGAGATGGGGAGGAGAAGGGGGGTGGAGGAGATGGGGAGGAGAAGGGGGGTGGAGGAGATGGGGAGGAGAAGGGGGGTGGAGGAGATGGGGAGGAGAAGGGGGGTGGAGGAGATGGGGAGGAGAAGGGGGGTGGAGGAGATGGGGAGGAGAAGGGGGGTGGAGGAGATGGGGAGGAGAAGGGGGGTGGAGGAGATGGGGAGGAGAAGGGGGGTGGAGGAGATGGGGAGGAGAAGGGGGGTGGAGGAGATGGGGAGGAGAAGGGGGGTGGAGGAGATGGGGAGGAGAAGGGGGGTGGAGAGATGGGGAGGAGAAGGGGGGTGGAGGAGATGGGGAGGAGAAGGGGGGTGGAGGAGATGGGGAGGAGAAGGGGGGTAGAGGAGATGGGGAGGAGAAGGGGGGTGGAGGAGATGGGGAGGAGAAGGGGGGTGGAGGAGATGGGGAGGAGAAGGGGGGTGGAGAGATGGGGAGGAGAAGGGGGGTAGAGGAGATGGGGAGGAGAAGGGGGGTGGAGGAGATGGGGAGGAGAAGGGGGGTGGAGGAGATGGGGAGGAGAAGGGGGGTGGAGGAGATGGGGAGGAGAAGGGGGGTGGAGGAGATGGGGAGGAGAAGGGGGGTGGAGGAGATGGGGAGGAGAAGGGGGGTGGAGGAGATGGGGAGGAGAAGGGGGGTAGAGGAGATGGGGAGGAGAAGGGGGGTGGAGGAGATGGGGAGGAGAAGGGGGGTAGAGGAGAAGGGGGGTGGAGGAGATGGGGAGGAGAAGGGGGGTGGAGGAGATGGGGAGGAGAAGGGGGGTGGAGGAGATGGGGAGGAGAAGGGGGGTGGAGGAGATGGGGAGGAGAAGGGGGGTGGAGGAGATGGGGAGGAGAAGGGGGGTGGAGGAGATGGGGAGGAGAAGGGGGGTGGAGGAGATGGGGAGGAGAAGGGGGGTGGAGGAGATGGGGAGGAGAAGGGGGGTGGAGGAGATGGGGAGGAGAAGGGGGGTGGAGGAGATGGGGAGGAGAAGGGGGGTGGAGGAGATGGGGAGGAGAAGGGGGGTGGAGGAGATGGGGAGGAGAAGGGGGGTAGAGGAGATGGGGAGGAGAAGGGGGGTGGAGGAGATGGGGAGGAGAAGGGGGGTAGAGGAGAAGGGGGGTGGAGGAGATGGGGAGGAGAAGGGGGGTGGAGGAGATGGGGAGGAGAAGGGGGGTGGAGGAGATGGGGAGGAGAAGGGGGGTGGAGGAGATGGGGAGGAGAAGGGGGGTGGAGGAGATGGGGAGGAGAAGGGGGGTGGAGGAGATGGGGAGGAGAAGGGGGGTGGAGGAGATGGGGAGGAGAAGGGGGGTGGAGGAGATGGGGAGGAGAAGGGGGGTGGAGGAGATGGGGAGGAGAAGGGGGGTAGAGGAGATGGGGAGGAGAAGGGGGGTGGAGGAGATGGGGAGGAGAAGGGGGGTGGAGAGATGGGGAGGAGAAGGGGGGTGGAGAGATGGGGAGGAGAAGGGGGGTGGAGGAGATGGGGAGGAGAAGGGGGGTGGAGAGATGGGGAGGAGAAGGGGGGTGGAGGAGATGGGGAGGAGAAGGGGGGTGGAGGAGATGGGGAGGAGAAGGGGGGTAGAGAGATGGGGAGGAGAAGGGGGGTGGAGAGATGGGGAGGAGAAGGGGGGTGGAGGAGATGGGGAGGAGAAGGGGGGTAGAGGAGATGGGGAGGAGAAGGGGGGTGGAGGAGATGGGGAGGAGAAGGGGGGTAGAGGAGATGGGGAGGAGAAGGGGGGTGGAGGAGAAGGGGGGTGGAGGAGATGGGGAGGAGAAGGGGGTGGAGGAGATGGGGAGGAGAGGGGGGGTGGAGGAGATGGGGAGGAGAAGGGGGGTGGAGAGATGGGGAGGCGAAGGGGGGTGGAGGAGATGGGGAGGAGAAGGGGGGTGGAGAGATGGGGAGGAGAAGGGGGGTGGAGGAGATGGGGAGGAGAAGGGGGGTGGAGAGATGGGGAGGAGAAGGGGGGTGGAGGAGATGGGGAGGAGAAGGGGGGTGGAGGAGATGGGGAGGAGAAGGGGGGTAGAGAGATGGGGAGGAGAAGGGGGGTGGAGAGATGGGGAGGAGAAGGGGGGTGGAGGAGATGGGGAGGAGAAGGGGGTGGAGGAGATGGGGTGGAGGAGATGGGGAGGAGAAGGGGGGTGGAGGAGATGGGGAGGAGAAGGGGGGTGGAGGAGATGGGGAGGAGAAGGGGGGTAGAGGAGATGGGGAGGAGAAGGGGGGTGGAGAGATGGGGAGGAGAAGGGGGGTGGAAGAGATGGGGAGGAGAAGGGGGGTGGAGAGATGGGGAGGAGAAGGGGGCTGGAGGAGATGGGGAGGAGAAGGGGGTGGAGAGATGTGGAGGAGAAAGTGAGAGAGAGGGAGAGAGAGAGACAGAGAGAGAGACAGAGAGAGACAGAGAGAGAGACAGAGAGAAAGCGAGACAGAGAGAGAGACAGAGAGACAGAGAGAGTGAGGGAATAGACAAATTGACTTGGTATGGGGTCAGAGGGTCAGTGGAAAAGTAATTTGGACAGACACTTACAAAGATAAAGAGATTTCATCATGTTCATTTCACCGCTTATTACAAACAACAGTGTCTGCCCTCACCCTTCCCTCATATCCCTTCCCTGTTTTATCTCCCAGCCAGGTAAAATGAGAGCGTCTGGGTACAGATTGGGTTTGACATTTGCCAGTATTTGTTCTTCTGCTACATTAGTTAAATAATGAGTTTGAGTTTCTTCATTTGGACTGAATAGACAGGATGCTCAGGTTGATGCTCAATGTTAAATTCAAATCTTCCTACCATCACATCTAAGCCAATATGACACCAATGTCAATGAAACTTCGCAAGTTAACTTGATTGGAGGTAAACAACATACACCCCACCTATCATCAGTTCAACCACATACTGGAATTATTATTATTTTTATTATTATTATATTTTTAGTGCTTATTTTACCCCTTTTTTTCTCCTAATTTCAATCTTGTCTCATCGCTGGTAACTCCCCAAAGTCGTTCATCCTCCGAAACGTGATCCACCAAACCGCGCTCCTTAACACCCGCCCTGCTTAACCCCAGAAAGCAGCTGCACCAATGTGTCGGAGGAAACACCGTTTCGCTGACGACCGGGGTCAGCCAGAAGGCGCCCGGCCCGCCACAAGGACTCGCCCCCCTCCGGCCAAACCCTCCCATAACCCGGACGACGCTGGGCCAAGCCGGTCACGGCCAGGTTCTGACACAGTCTGGGATCGAACAAGCAAATCTTGCTTTTATAATAAAAAATAAAGCTTGAAAAGGAAGTTGAATGGGATAATGTCTTCGTGTTATGTGAGAAGAATCCAATACTTTACCTTGTGGTACAAACCACATTGGGTATTATTATTATTATTATTATTATCATTATTATTATTATTATTATTATTCTCCCACATTGTTATTGTTATTAATAACATTGTTATTCACCTCTAAGAGTTTGAACTAGGCTGTTTGAGAAGGTTTTGATTCCTAAGCAACCTGCCTCCACATATTTTGAAGTACAATAGACCAACATACTGTAGCTACTGTAGTAGGTCAAAGTTATGTGATGGAAAACTTTACTTGAGCATGGGTGAAGTAGGAATTGTGGTTCTCGTGAATTTTATTTTATTTTTTGGCTTCAGACCAATGCAGGTCATAGCTGTTCTCTCACACGCTCCCTCTCTCACTCCCTCGCTCTCTTCCCCTCTTCTCCCTCTCTCACTCCCTCTCTCTCGCTCTCTTCCCCTCCTCTCCCTCGCTCCCTCTCTCTCGCTCTCTTCCCCTCCTCTCCCTCCCTCACTCCCTCTCTCTCTCTGGCTCTCTCCCCTGTTCTCCCCCTCCCCCATCTCTCTCTCTCTCTCTCTCTCTCTCTCTCCTCTCTCTCTCTCTCTCTCTCTCTCTCTCTCGCCTGTGTAGTTAAATTGTGGATTAGGAGTGTGTAATGAGAACTGTCAGTCTGTTCCCATGGTGATAATGGAGTTCAGAGGTGGATGACATCGTCTCAATCATAATGGAATTACACATACACCTGTTAGAGAGAAAGATGGGGAGAGACGGGGAGGGAGGAGGAGGGAGGAGGAGGGAGGGAGGAGGAGGGAGGAGGGGGAGGGAGGAGGGAGGAGGAGGGACTGAGTGGGAGGGAGGAGGGAGTTAGGGAGTGACTGAGTGGGAGGGAGGGAGGAGGAGGGACTGAGTGGGAGGGAGGAGGAAGTGAGGGAGGGACTGAGTGGGAGGGAGGAGTGAGGAGTGAGGGAGGAGGAGGAGGGAGGAGAAGGGAGGGAGGAGGTGGGACTGAGTGGGAGGGAGGGAGGAGGAGGGAGTGAGTGAGGGAGGGAGGAGGAAGGAGGAGGGAGGGATGGAGAGACGGGGAGGGAGTGAGGGAGGGAGTGGAGGGAGTGAGGGAGGGAGGGAGAGGAAGGAGGAAGAGGGAGGGAGGGAGGGAGGGAGGGAGGGAGGGAGGGAGGGAGGGAGGGAGGGAGGGAGGGAGGGAGGGAGGGAGGGAGGGAGGGAGGGAGGGAGGAGGAGCGAGTGAGGGGGAGGGAGGAGAAGGGAGTGAAAGGTAGGGAGGTGGAGGAAGTGGGGGGGAGGGAGGAGGAGGGAGTGAGAGATAGGGAGTGAGGGGGAGGGAGGTGGAGGAAGTGGGGGGGAGAGAAAGATATGGAGAGAGAAGGCTAAGGAGGTAAGACTCACCCACACACAGGGAGGACAAGACACCTACCACAAACACACACACACACACACACACACACACACACACACACACACACACACACACACACACACACACAGGGAGGACAAGACACCTACCACAAACACACACACACACACACACACACACACACACACACACACACACACACACACACAGGGAGGACAAGACACCTACCACAAACACACACACACACACACACACACACACACACACACACACACACACACACACACACACACACACACACACACACCCACACACAGGGAGGACAAGACACCTACCACACACACACACACACACACACACACACACACACACACACACACACACACACACACACACACACACACACACACACACACACACACACACACACACACACACACAGGAAGGATAAGATACACATACAGGAAGGATAAGACACACACACACACAGGGAGGATAAGCTAGCTCGATGGAGAATGCAGAGGTTCATTTAGTAGCTACCTCCTCTCCCCACAGTGTGACTTATCACCTTGCCGCTTGTGTGTCCTGTGGGTGTTAGTGTGTGTGTACTCCCTGTGTGTTTGAGTGTGTGTCTTTTCCTCCTTGTGTGTTTGTGTGTGGAGAATGCAGCGGGTCACATAGTAGCTAGCTAGAGAGATGGAGAATACAGAGGTTCACATAGTAGCTAGATAGATGGAGAATACAGAGGTTCATTTAGTAACCTACCTAGATAGATGGAGAATGCAGAGGTTCATATAGTAGCTAGCTAGAGAGATGGAGAATACAGAGGTTCATATAGTAGCTAGCTAGAGAGATGGAGAATACAGAGGTTCATATAGTAGCTAGCTAGAGAGATGGAGAATACAGAGGTTCATATAGTAGCTGTTACGGAGTCTAGTTGATAGGTAATCGACTAGCCGGACTGTTCCCCGGTGTAATAAAGATAATCTAACGTTTTACCTAATGATATATAAGGAGGGCATTTGCACAACATGTTTCACAACAGCACACAACAAAATTCCAGAGACATATTGAGCGACCAACTGATACCAATCACGACCACACCCAGAGACAGATGGCTGACTTAAGCCCTAGCCACACGAACTGACCACTGGTGTAAAGAACAACATTCCATGAATATCGCAAGCACCCAGACACGAATTACCAGAAATACACACACACACACACTTAGGTGTGTTGGACTCCGAGGACAAAGGACACTGCCAAGGGCCAATGGGAAGTGGACACCACCTGGAGAGTGGACCGTCCCTCCACTCATCGACCAGTCAGGAGAGCGGACCTACTAGACTCAACGTCAACACACTGCACCTGGAGAGTGGACCGTCCCTCCACTCATCGACCAGTCAGGAGAGCGGACCTACTAGACTCAACGTCAACACACTGCACCTGGAGAGTGGACCGTCCCTCCACTCATCGACCAGTCAGGAGAGCGGACCTACTAGACTCAACGTCAACACACTGCACCTGGAGAGTGGACCGTCCCTCCACTCATCGACCAGTCAGGAGAGCGGACCTACTAGACTCAACGTCAACACACTGCACCTGGAGAGTGGACCGTCCCTCCACTCATCGACCAGTCAGGAGAGCGGACCTACTAGACTCAACGTCAACACACTGCACCTGGAGAGTGGACCGTCCCTCCACTCATCGACCAGTCAGGAGAGCGGACCTACTAGACTCAACGTCAACACACTGCACCTGGAGAGTGGACCGTCCCTCCACTCATCGACCAGTCAGGAGAGCGGACCTACTAGACTCAACGTCAACACACTGCACCTGGAGAGTGGACCGTCCCTCCACTCATCGACCAGTCAGGAGAGCGGACCTACTAGACTCAACGTCAACACACTGTTATTTCATTGTATAAATTGGATGTACACTATGTTTCGGGGCTCTCTTCTGCTAGTTCCCTATGAGCTAAACGAAGGAGTCCGTGCACGCTCAGCCAAATATCTTTGTCTCATAATAAACTGCCTTACTATAAACTGAATCCACCTGGTACAGCGTCTTGACTTGGTCTCCTTCTCAAGTAATTGATCATCAACACCGGACTCCGCGTGTAGGGATTTGAACAATGCATGAACAAGGCTATTGAACTAGACATTGGTGTCTGTCATTATTACTTTATCCAATATGTCATACTGAAACAGTAGCTACATAGATAGATGGAGAATGCAGAGGTTCATTTAGTAGCTAGCTAGCTGGATGGAGAATTCAGAGGTTCATTTAGTAGCTGGCTAGCTGGATGGAGAATTCAGAGGTTCATTTAGTAGCTAGCTAGCTGGATGGAGAATGCAGCGGCTAATTTAGTAGTGCTAGCTGGATGGAGAATGTAGATGTTCATTTAGTAGCTAGCTAGCTAGATGGAGAATGCAGTGGCTAATTTAGAGGTGCTAGCTGGATGGAGAATGCAGAGGTTCATTTAGTAGCTAGCTAGCTAGATGGCGAATGCATAGGTTCATTTTAATGAGTGCATTTCGCTAGTTTGCATCATCTAACACTAAAACCACAGCAAAGGTTTTCCTGCAAGCTTTGGCTTCGAATCACAACGTTCTGTTTTTTATTTTCTCATTTTCAACTGCGACCTGGCCAAGATAAAGCTTCAGTGATTTTTACAATTAGTTCCAGTCATTGGCAGCAGAGAACTGGAAGGAAAGGCGACCAAAGGAGGAATAGGCTTTGGGGGTGACCAGTGAAATATACCTTCTGGAGCGCGTGCTACGGGTGGGTGCTGCTATGGTGACCAGTGAGCTGAGATAAGGCGAAGCTTTACCTAGCAAAGACTTATGGATGACCAGGAGCCAGTGGGTTTGGCGACAAATATGAAGCGATGGCCAGCCAACGAGAGCATACAGGTCGCAGTGGTGGGTAGTATATGGTGCTTTGGTGACAAAACAGATGGCACTGTGATAGACTGCATCCAATTTGCTGAGTAGAGTGTTGGAAGCTATTTTATAAATGACATCGCCGATGTCAAGGATCGGTAGGATAGTCAGTTTTACGAGGCTATGTTTGGCAACATGAGTGAAGGAGGCTTAGTTGCGAAATAGGAAGCCGATTCTATATTTGATTTTGGATTGAAGATGCTTAATGTGAGTCTGGAAGGAGAGTTTACTGTCTAACCAGACACCTAGGTATTTGTAGTTGTCCACATATTCTAAGTCAGAAGAGCAACATCAGTGATGTATACAGAGAAAAGAGTCGGCCCGAGAATTGAACCCTGTGGCATCCCCATAGAGACTGCCAGAGGTCTGGACAACAGGCCCTCCGATTTGACACACTGAACTCTGTCTGAGAAGCGGTTGGTGAACCAGACGAGGCAGTTATTTGAGAAACCAAGGATGTTGTGTCTGCCGATAGGAATGTGGTGATTGACAGAGTCGAAAGCCTTGGCCAGGTTGATGAATACAGCTGCACAGGTCAATATCCTTCCAGGATACCCGGGCCAGGTTGATTAGAAAGGCCTGCTCGCTGAAGTGTTTTTGGGAGCATTTGACAGTGATGAGGGGTTCTCGTTTGACCGCAGACCCATTACGGACGCAGGCAATGAGGCAGTGATCGCTGAGATCCTGGTTGAAGACAGCAGAAGTGTATTTAGAGGGCAAGTTGGTCAGGATGATATCTATGAGGGTGCCCGTGTTTACAGATTTGGGGTTGTACCTGGTAGGTTCATTGATAATTTGTGTGAGATTGAGGGCATCTAGCTTAGATTGTAGGACGGCCGGGGTGTTTAGCATGTCCCAGTTTAGGTCACCTAACAGTACGAGCTCTGAAGATAGATGGGGGGCGATCAATTCACTTATGGTGTCCAGGGCACAGCTGGGGGCAGAAGGTGGTCTATAACAAGCGGCAATGGTGAGAGACTTGTTTCTGGAAAGGTGGATATTTAGAAGTAGAAGCTTGAAATGTTTGGGCACAGACCTGGATTGTATGACGAACTCTGCAGGCTGTCTCTGCAGTAGATTGAACCTCCGCCCCCTTCGGCAGTTCTATCTTGTCGGAGAGTGTTATAGTTAGGGATGGAAATTTCAGGATTTTTGGTGGCCTTCCTAAACCAGGATTCAGACACAGCTAGGGCATCCGGGTTGTTAGAGTGCGCTAAAGCAGTGAGTAAAACAAACTTAGGGAGGAGGCTTCTAATGTTAACCTGTCTGGGCTAGGGGGCAGTATTTTCACGGCCGGATGAAAATGTACCCAATTTAAACAGTTTACTACTCTGGCCCAGAAACTAGAATATGCATATTATTAGTAGATTTGGATAGAAAACACTCTGAGGTTTCTAAAACTGTTTGAATGGTGTCTGTGAGTATAACAGACACCAGTATAACAGAACTCAAAAAGTCAACCAGGAAGTGGAGGATCTGAGAATTGTAGTTTTTCTTTCTAGTCCCTTTCGAAACTACAGTATCCGTGGGGTTATGTTGCACTTCCTAAGGCTTCCATTGGCTGTCTAAAGCCTTCCGAAAGTGGTTTGAGTCACTGGGCAGATAATAGGAGCTCAGTTTCTGAGTGGACTGCCTGGCAACAAAGGGATTGGATATGCGCGGTCACGCGAGCATGCTGTTCCTTCTTTTTCTCCTTGAATGAATACGCTATTGTCCAGTTGGAATATTATGGCAATTTCACGTTAAAAATACCATAAAGATTGATTTTAAACAGCGTTTGACATGCTTCTAAGTACGGTAATGGAACATTTTCACTTTTCGTCTCTGGTTCCGCGCTCATGCGTTATGCCTTTGGATAAGTGATCTGTACGCACAAACAAAACGGAGGTATTTGGAAATAAATATGGATTATTTTGAACAAAAACAACATTTCTTGTGGAAGTAGCAGTCCTGGGAGTGCATTCTGACGAAAATCAGCAAAGGTAAAAGAATATTTCAAATACTAATTCTGAGTTTAAGTTGCCCCGAACTTGGCGGGTGTCTGTATAGCTCACCGTGATGGCTGAGCTATGTACTCAGAATATTGAAAAATGTGCTTTCTCCGTAAAGCTATTTTAAAATCTGACATAGCGGTTGCATCCAGGGGTAGTCTATCTATAATTCTCAAAATAATTGTTATGTATTTTGTCAACGTTTATGATGAGTATTTTTGTAAATTGATGTGCACATTTACCAGACGTTTTGGTGGGAATACATTTTCTGAACATCACGCAACAATGTAAAATGCTGTTTTTGGTTATAAATATGAACTTTATCGAACAAAACATACATGTATTGTGTAACATAATGTCCTTGGAGTGTCATCTGATGAAGATTGTCAAAGGTTAGTGCTTCATTTAGCTGTGTTTTGGGTTTTATTGACACATGTCCTTGCTTGGAAAATGGCTGTGTGATTATTTTTGTCTATGTACTCTCCTAACATAATCTAATGTTTTGCTTTCGCTGTAAAGACTTTTTGAAATCGGACAATGTGGTTACATCAAGGAGAAGTGTATCTTTAAAATGGTGTAAAATAGTTGTATGTTTGAGAAAGTTGAATTATGACATTTGTTGTTTTTGAATTTGCCGCCCTGATATTTCACTGGCTGTGTCCCGCAGGTGGGACGCTAGCGTCCCACGTAGCCCATAGAAGTTAACATGCATGAAACCAAGGCTTTTACGGTTACAGAAGTCAACAAAAGATAGCTTCAGGGGAATAGGAGTGGAACTGGGGGCTACAGGGCCTGGGTTGACCTCTACATCACCAGAGGAACAGAGGAGGAGTAGGATAAGGGTACAGCTAAAGGCTATAAGAACTGGTCGTCTAGTGCTTTCAGAACAGAGAGTAAAAGGAACAGGTTTCTGGGCGTGGAAGAATAGATTCAAGGCATAATGTACAGACAAGGGTATGGTAGGATGTTTATACAGTGGAGGTAAACCTAGGCATTGTGTGACGATGAGAGAGGTTTTGTCTCTAGAGACATCATTTAGACCAGGTGAGGTCACCGAATGTGTGGGAGGCATATTGAGCAGGGCTGTAGTCTCTACAGTGAAATAAGACAATAATCACTAACCAAAACAGCAATGGACAAGACATATTGACATTAGGGAGAGGCATGCGTAGCCGAGTGATCATAGGGGTCAGTGGGAGGCTAGGCGAGCTGGAGACACGGCGATTCAGACAGCTAGCGGGCAGGGGCTAGCGGGCTAGCAGAAGGGCCTTAGGGGGGGGATGTCGCGGCAGAAGAAAGTGATGTCTCCCTACAGGCTACACAAAGAGTTGGATTTTTTCAGGCTTGGCCCACCTTCCTAATATCATGATTTGTTGGGAGAGTTGTTTGTCCCCAAATTAAAAAAAACCCTGCAATGTCTAAAGGAATCTGACATCCTCCCTAGACCTAGTGCTTTTGCTCTCGGTCTGGGATTCTGAGACTACTAGCGTTCACTAGCTAACAGGAGACTACTAGCATTCACTAGCTAACAGGAGACTACTAACTATCTCTAACTAACAGGAGACTACTAGCATTCTCTAGCTAACAGAAGACTACTAACTATCTCTAGCTAACAGGAGACTACTAACTATCTCTAACAGGAGACTACTAGCATTCACTAGCTAACAGGAGACTACTAGCATTCACTAGCTAACAGGAGACTACTAACTATCTCTAGCTAACAGGAGACTACTATATATCTCTAACTAACAGGAGACTACTAGCATTCACAAGCTAACAGGAGACTACTAACTATCTCTAGCTAACAGGAGACTACTGACTATCTCTAACTAACAGGAGACTACTAGCATTCACTAGCTAACAGGAGACTACTAGCATTCACAAGCTAACAGGAGACTGCTAGCATTCACTATCTAAAAGGAGACTACTAGCATTCACTAGCTAACAGGAGACTACTAACTATCTCTAGCTAACAGGAGACTACTAACTATCTCTAACTAACAGGAGACTACTAGCATTCACTAGCTAACAGGAGACTACTAGCATTCACAAGCTAACAGGAGACTACTAACTATCTCTAGCTAACAGGAGACTACTGACTATCTCTAGCTAACAGGAGACTACTGACTATCTCTAGCTAACAGGAGACTACTAGCATTCACTAGCTAACAGGAGACTACTAACTATCTCTAGCTAACAGGAGACTACTAGCATTCACTAGCTAACAGGAGACTACTAACTATCTCTAGCTAACAGGAGAATACTAGCATTCACTAACTAACAGGAGACTACTAGCATTCGCTAGCTAACAGAAGACTACTAACATTCACTAGCTAACAGAAGACTACTAACATTCACTAGCTAACAGAAGACTACTAACATTCACTATCTAAAATGAGACTACTAGCATTCACTAGCTAACAGAAGACTACTAACTATCTCCAGCTAACAGGAGACTGTCACGTCCTGACCAGTGAAAAGGGGTCATTTGCCATAGTAGAATGGTCAGGGCGTTGTTTTGTGTGTTTTGGGGTTTGTTTGTTTCCAGGGGAATTTGTTCTAGTTTTCTATTTCTATGTTTCGTTTTCCATGTTTGGCCGAGTATGGTTTCCAATCAGAGGCAGGTGTCTTTCATTGTTTCTGATTGGAAGCCATAGTGTTATTCATTAACCTGTTAGGGCTAGGGGGCAGTATTTACACGGCCGGATAAAAAACGTACCCGATTTAATCTGGTTATTACTACTGCCCAGAAACTAGAATATGCATATAATTATTGGCTTTGGATAGAAAACACCCTAAAGTTTCTAAAACTGTTTGAATGGTGTCTGTGAGTATAACAGAACTCATTGGCAGGCAAAAACCTGAGAAGATTCTGTACAGGAAGTGCCCTCTCTGACCATTCCTTGGGCTTCTTGACTCTTTTTATTGAAAACTTAGGATCTTTGCTGTAACGTGACACTTCCTACGGCTCCCATAGGCTCTCAGAACCCGGGAAAAAGCTGAATGACGTCTTTGCAGCCCCTGGCTGAAAAACATTAGCGCCTTTGGTAAGTGGTCTATCAGAGGACAATGAGACTGAGGCGCGTGCACGAGGCGACCCCATGTTTTTATTTTCTCTCTCTTTGAGCTAAAACACAGATTCCCGGTCGGAATATTATCGCTTTTTTACGAGAAAAATGGCATAAAAATTGATTTTAAACAGCGGTTGACATGCTTCGAAGTACGGTAATGGAATATTTAGAATTTTTTTGTCACGAAACACTTCGGATAGTGTCTTGAACGCACGAACAAAACAGAGGATATTTGAACATAACTATGGATTATTTTGAACCAAACCAACATTTGTTATTGAAGTAGAAGTCCTGGGAGTGCATTCTGACGAAGAACAGCAAAGGTAATACAATTTTTCTTATAGTAAATCTGACTTTGGTGAGGGCTAAACTTGGTGGGTGTCTAAATACTTAGCCCTGTGATGCCGGGCTATCTACTTAGAATATTGCAAAATGTACTTTCACCGAAAAGCTATTTTAAAATCGGACATAGCGAGTGCATAGAGGAGTTCTGTATCTATAATTATTAAAATAATTGTTATGTTTTTTGTGAACATTTATCGTGAGTAATTTAGTAAATTCACCGGAAGTTTGCGGGGGTATGCTAGTTCTGAACGTCACATGCTAATGTAAAAAGCTGGTTTTTGATATAAATATGAACTTGATTGAACAAAACATGCATGTATTGTATAACATAATGTCCTAAGATTGTCATCTGATGAAGATCATCAAAGGTTAGTGCTGCATTTAGCTGTGGTTTGGGTTTATGTGACATTATATGCTAGCTTGAAAAATGGGTGTCTGATTATTTCTGGCTGGGTACTCTGCTGACATAATCTAATGTTTTGCTTTCGTTGTAAAGCCTTTCTGAAATCGGACAGTGTGGTTAGGTTAAGGAGAGTCTTGTCTTTAAAATGGTGTAAAATAGTCATATGTTTGAGAAATTGAAGTAATAGCATTTCTAAGGTATTTGAATAACGCGCCACAGGATTCCACTGGCTGTTACGTAGGTGGGACGATTTCGTCCCACCTTCCCTAGAGAGGTTAAAGTATTCAGAATGAGCACTATCCACGCTGCGCCTTGGTCCCCTTTCAACGACCCATGTGACAGAGACTGCTAACTATCTCTAGCTAACAGGAGAATATTAGCATTCACTAGCTAACAGGAGAATATTAGCATTCACTAGCTAACACGAAACTACTAGATATCTCTAGCTAACAGGAGACTACTAGCATTCACTAGCTAACAGGAGAAAACAGGCATTCACTAGCGAACCAGAGACTACTAACTATCTCTATATAACAGGAGACCACCAGCATTTACTAGCTAACAGGAGACTACTAGCACCCCTTCTCAAAAAACCTACACTCGATCCCTCCGATGTCAACAACTACAGACCAGTTTCCCTTCTTTCTTTTCTCTCCAAAACTCTTGAGCGTGCCGTCCTTGGCCAGCTCTCTTGCTATCTCTCTCAGAATGACCTTCAAGACTGGTCATTCAACTGAGACTGCTCTTCTCTGTGTCACGGAGGATCTCTGCACTGCTAAACCTAACTCTCTCTCCTCTGCTCTCATCCTTTTAGACCTATCTGCTGCCTTTGATACTGTGAACCACCAGATCCTCCTCTCCACCCTCTCCGAGTTGGGCATCTCCGGCGGGGCCCGCGCTTGGATTGCGTCCTACCTGACAGGTCGCTCCTACCAGGTGGCGTGGCGAGAATCTGTCTCCGCACCACGTGCTCTCACCACTGGTGTCCCCCAGGGCTCTGTTCTAGGCCCTCTCCTATTCTCGCTATACACCAAGTCACTTGGCTCTGTCATATCCTCACATGGTCTCTCCTATCATTGCTATGCAGACGACACACAATGAATCTTCTCCTTTCCCCCTTCTGATAACCAGGTGGCGAATCGCATCTCTGCATGTCTGGCAGACATATCAGTGTGGATGACGGATCACCACCTCAAGCTGAACCTCGGCAAGACGGAGCTGCTCTTCCTCCCGGGGAAGGACTGCCCGTTCCATGATCTCACCATCACAGTTGACAACTCCATTGTGTCCTCCTCCCAGAGTGCTAAGAACCTTGGCGTGACCCTGGACAACACTCTGTCGTTCTCCACTAACATTAAGGCGGTGACCCGATCCTGTAGGTTCACGCTCTACAACATTCGCAGAGTACGACCCTGCCTCACACAGGAAGCGGCGCAGGTCCTAATCCAGGCACTTCTCATCTCCCGTCTGGATTACTGCAACTCGCTGTTGGCTGGGCTCCCTGCCTGTGCCATTAAACCCCTACAACTCATCCAGAACGCCGCAGCCCGTCTGGTGTTCAACCTTCCCAAGTTCTCTCACGTCACCCCGCTCCTCCTCTCTCTCCACTGGCTTCCAGTTGAAGCTCGCATCCGCTACAAGACCATGGTGCTTGCCTACGGAGCCGTGAGGCGAACGGCACCTCCGTACCTTCAGGCTCTGATCAGTCCCTACACCCAAACGAGGGCACTGCGCTCATCCACCTCTGGCCTGCTGGCCCCCCTACCTCTGAGGAAGCACAGTTCCCGCTCAGCCCAGTCAAAACTGTTCGCTGCTCTGGCACCCCTATGGTGGAACAAGCTCCCTCACGACGCCAGGACAGCGGAGTCAATCACCACCTTCCGGAGACACCTGAAACCCCACCTCTTTAAGGAATACCTGGGATAGGATAAAGTAATCATTGTACCCCCCCCCCAATTTTTTTTTATTTAGATGCACTATTATAAAGCGGTTGTTCCACTGGATATCATAAGGTGAATGCACCAATTTGTAAGTCGCTCTGGATAAGAGCGTCTGCTAAATGACTTAAATGTAAATGTAATTCACTATCTAACAGTAGACTACTAGCATTCGCTAGCTAACAGGAGAATACTAACATTCACTAGCTAACAGGAGACTACTAGCATTCACTACTAGCTAACAGGAGACTACTAGCATTCACTAGCTAACAGGAGAATACAGGCATTCACTAGTGTTACGGATACAGGTATCCTGTGTATGTATCCTGTGTGTGTGTGTTTGTCTCTCCTTCTCTCCTTCTCACCTCACAGGTGACAATCATCATTCGCCAATCAGTCATCAATCAGAAGACACCTGCTCCTCTTCCCTCACCCAATCACAGCCCCTGTCCCTTGGTTTAAAAACCCAGTCAGTTGTTTTCTCACCAGATCAATCTTTGTGTTCAGCATTCGCTAGCTAACAGGAGACTACTAGCATTCGCTAGCTAACAGGAGACTACTAGCATTCGCTAGCTAACAGGAGACTACTAGCATTCGCTAGCTAACAGGAGACTCAGCTCGCAGCTACGGCACTGCTCGCTAGCTAACTGAAGAAAAACAACCTATGACACATGAAATTCATAAGTTCCTTTCTGTCCCTAACAATAAAACAATGTGTTTGGCCATTCTGAAACATGGCTTGAGCCTCATGAATTTACTGTGTTAAATGAGGTAAACATATCCCCAGCACATCCCACAAAGGTGGAGGTGTTGCTAACATTTATGACAGCAACTGAAACTATATAATAAAGAAACAAAATGTAAATGTTTTTATCAAACTAAAACTGAATAAAAACTAGAAAATAAAGTTGGAAAAATAACTGAAATAACTAATAAAAATGAAAAACTAATTGAAATAAAAACAAATATAAAATATAAAACTTGAATAACCTTGTCTCTTCGTCTGTCTGTGTGTGTGTTTCCATTTCTTGCCTCTCTCTCTTGTCTCAGTCTACAGCTCTTTAATCTTGTTCTCATTATTTCCTGGTCAGTACAGCGTGTCATCCCCACGTTCAAAGAACCCAAAACACTAACTGATGTTAACCCTGGTGCCTCCATCCTAACCCTCTATTTATTCCCTCTCATTCCTTTCTAATCTCTCTCTGTCTCTCACTCTCTCTCTGTCTGTCGCACTCTCTCTCTGTGTCTCTCTGTCTCTCTCTCTAGCTCTCTCTCTCTCTCTCTGTCTCTGCCTCGGTCTCGATCTCTCTCTCTAGTCTGTCGCTGTCTCTCTCTCTCTCTCTCTGTGTCTCTCTGTCTCTCTCTCTAGCTCTCTCGCTCTCTCTGTCTCTTCCTCGATCTCGATCTCTCTCTCTCGTCTGCGCCTCTCTGTCTGTGCTCTGTCTCTCTCTCTCTCCCTCTCTGTCTCTCTCTCTGTCTCTGCCTCGGTCTCGATCTCTCTCTCTGTCTGTCGCTGTCTCTCTCTCTCTCCCTCTCTGTGCTCTCTGTCTCTCTCTCTAGCTCTCTCTCTCTCTCTCTCTGTCTCTTCCTCGATCTCGATCTCTCTCTCTGTCTCTCTCTGTCTGTCTCTGTCTCTCTCTCTCTCCCTCTCTGTCTCTCTCTCTGTCTCTGCCTCGGTCTCGATCTCTCTCTCTGTCTGTCTGTCTCTCTTTTTCTCTCTCCCTCTCTTTCTCTGGCAAGTGTCTTCAACTGGCAAATGTATTTTTTCCTACGGTCACTAAGCGTGCTAAAACAAAGTTCATTACAGGGTGAATGGAAGTTTGCATAAAAATTACAATTTAAAATCGGGTGCATTGGGGGATTGTTTGTGCATAGCGGCGAGGTGGAGTTGTTGCATAATGTAACACATCTCTTAAAGTCAGTCATCGGCTTCATCAATAAGTACATCAACGACGTCGTCACCACAGTGACCGTACGTACATATCCCAACAAGAAGCCATGGATTACAGGCAACATCTGCATCGAACTAAAGGCTAGAGCTGCCACTTTCAAGGAGCGGGACACTAATCCAGACGCCTATAAGAAATCCCGCTATGCCCTCAGAAGAACCATCAAACAATTCGAAGCGTCAATACAGGATTAAGATTGAATCCTACTACAGCGGCTCTGATGCTCATCGGATGTGGCAGGGCATGAAAATTACAGACTACAAATGGAAACCCAGACGCGAGCTGCTCAGTGACGTGAGCCTACAAGACGAGCTAAATGCCTTTTATGCTCGCCTCGAGGCAAGCAACACTGAAGCATGCTCGAGAGCACCAGCTGTTCTGGATGACTGTGTGATAATGCTTTTAGTAGCCGATGTAAGCAAGACCTTTCAACAGGTCAACATTTACAAAGCCGCAGGGCCAGACGGATTACCAGGACGTGTACTCAAAGCAACTGGCAAGTGTCTTCAATGACATGTTCAACCTCTCCCTGACTGAGTCTGTAATACCTACATGTTTCAAGCAGACCACCATAGTCCCTGTGCCCAAGGAAGCGAAGGTAACCTGCCTAAATGATTACCGCCCCGAAGCACTCACCTCGGTAGCCATGAAGTGCTTTGAAATGCTGGTCATGGCTCACATCAACAGCATCCTCCGGGATATCCTAGACCTACTCCAATTTGCATACCGCCCCAACAGATCAACAGATGATGCAATCTCAATCGCACTCCACACTGCCCTTTCCCACCTGGACTAAAGGAACACCTATGTGAGAATGCTGTTCATTGACTACAGCTCAGCATTCAACACCATAGTACCCTCAAAGCTCATCACTAAGCTAAGGAACCTGGGAATAAACACCTCCCTCTGCAACTGGATCCTGGAAATCCCGACGGGCCTCCCCAGGTGGAAAGGGTACGCAACAACACATCTGCCACGCTGATCCTCAACACTGGGGCCCCTCGGGGGTGTGTACTTAGTCCCCCCCCTACCTATGACTGAGTGGCCAAACACGACTCCAACACCATCATTACATTCGCTGACGACACAACAGTGGTAGGCCTGATCATCGACAACGATGAGACAACCTATAGGGCGGAAGTCAGAGAATTGGCAGTGTGGTGCCAGGACAACAAATTCTCCTTCAATGTGAACAAGACAAAGGAGCTGATCGTAGACTACAGGAAAAGGCGGGCCGAACAGGCCCCCATTAACGTCGACGGGGCTGTAGTGGAGCGGGTCGAGAGTTTCAAGTTCCTTGGTGTCCACATCACCAACGCTCAATCATGGTCCAAACACACCAAGACAGTCGTGAAGAGGCCACGACAAAACCTTTTCCCCCTCAGGAGACTGAAAAGATTTGGCATGGGTCCAATGATCCTTAAAAAGTTCTACAGCTGCCCCCCCGAGAGCATCCTGACCGGTTGCATCATCGCCTGGTATGGCAACTGCTCGGCATCTGAACATAAGGTGCTACTGTCATGGTCGTCGCTAGAAATGGAGGACCAAAACGCAGCAGGGATGTGTATACTCATCTTCTTTATTTACCGGAAAAGAAGGAAAAACCAAACAAACACGTATACAAAACAAAACAAAACGATGAACGACAAAATGACAGCACCACAGCAATCCAAGAACAATCTCCCACAAAATACAAGACAAACACACCCAACTAATATAGGACTTCCAATCAAAGGCAACACCAAACAGCTGCCTTCAATTGGAAGTCCACCCCAATTAACTCAACATAGAAACACACTCACTAGACTACACATAGAAATACATAAACATAGACCATAACCCAAAACCCGGAAATAATAAATCAAACGCCCTCCTAACTAACACACCACCCCGAACCACATAAAACAAATACCCTCTGCCACGTCCTGACCAAACTACAATAACAATTAACCCTTATACTGGCCAGGACGTGACAGCTACAGAGGGTAGTGCGTACCACCCAGTACATCACTGGGGCCAAGCTTCCTGCAATCCAGGACCTATATACAGTGAGGGAAAAAAGTATTTGATCCCTTGCTGATTTTGTACGTTTGCCCACTGACAAAGAAATGATCAGTCTATAATTTTAATGGTAGGTTTATTTGAATAGTGAGAGACAGAATAAAAACAACAAAAATCCAGAAAAACGCATATCAAAAATGTTATAAAAGGATTTGCATTTTAATGAGGGAAATAAGTATTTGTCAGGCGCAGCAGAGCAAAATGAGTGAGCAACCTACTTTACTCAAAATAAAGGCACAAGGTAACAAACACTTGACCAACAATAAACGATAATCAATTACGCACGGGTGAAAACAGCACCCGTCGAAAACCAGCCATAACGTACCTAATGAACATTGAAACAATCACGAACAAAAACATGGGGGAAACAGAGGGTTAAATACATGTAATTGGGGAATGAAACCAGGTGTGTAGAAAACAAAGACAAAACAAATGGAAAATGAAAGGTGGATCGGCGATGGCTAGAATACCGGTGACGTCGACCTCTGAACACCGACCGAACAAGGAAGTCGCGACAGTTTAAAGGCACAGTCAACTTAGTGTATGAAAACTTTTGACCCACTGGAATTGTGGTACAGTGAATTATAAGTGAAATAATCTGTCTGTATACAATTGTTAAAAAATGACTTGTGTCATGAACAAAGTAGATGTCCTAACCGACTTGCTCAAACTATAGTTTGTTAACAAGAAATTTGTGGAATGGTTGAAAAACGAGTTTTAATGACTCCAACCTAAGTGTGTGTAAACTTCCGACTTTAACTGTAGATAATTAGACCATGGTATGATAGGTAGATGGATGGAAAGCTTGTCAAAAGAAGAGTAATGGAATGAATCAACAGATTGAACTGAGTGACAGAGTAACTATGCATGAATGATTTGGCCTGCACTACATAGAGAATAGGGCGCCATTCTGGTCAACAGCCTTGTAAACAATAATACACACAGCCTTGTAAACAACAATAACAACACACAGTAAAGCTCAATGAACTGAATGAGTTTGAATAGAGGGCAATTAGTGTTGTTTATGAAGATGAACCTCCCACACACACACACATACAGTACACACACATATACACACACACGCAACACACACACACGTGTCCCTCTTTCTCTCGGAGGACCTGAGCTTTGGGATCATGCCTCAGGACTACCTGGCCTGATGATTCCTTGCTGTCCCCAGTCCACCTGGCCGTGCTGCTGCTCCAGTTTCAACTGTTCTGCCTGCGGCTATGGAACCCTGACCTGTTCACTGGACGTGCTACCTTGTCCCGGACATGCTGTTTTCGACTCTCTCTCTATCTCACCTGCTGTCTCTAACTCTGAATGATCGGCTATAAATAGCCAACTGACATTTACTCCTGAGGTGCTGACCAGTTGCACCCTGTACAACCACTGTGATTATTATTATTTGACCCTGCTGGTCATCTATGAACATTTAAATGTCTTGGCCATGTTCTGTTATAATCTCCACCCGGCACAGCCAGAAGAGGACTGGCCACCCCTCAGAGCCTGGTTCCTCTCTAGGTTTCTTCCTAGGTTCTGTCTTTTCTAGGGATTTTTTCCTAGCCACCGTGCTTCTACACCTGCATTGTTTGCTGTTTGGGGTTCTAGGCTGGTTTTCTGTATGGCGCTTTGAGACATCGGCTGAATAAATTTGATTGAAATTTAATTGAAGCTCACACACAGACTCTATCTCTCTATCACACACACACACACACACACACACACACACACACACACACACACACACACACACACACACACACACACACACACACACACACACACACACACACACACACACACACACACACACACACACACGGAGGAATGCTACTATTGATGTAATTACATTGTTGTTCAGGGATCATTAGATATGTCCTCAACACGCTCTGTTTGTGTTTCCCATTTACCCCAATCATCCCTTAATCTCTCTTTTCTCTCCCTCCCTCCATCTCTCTCTCCCTCTGTTTCTCTCTTTCTCTCTTTCTGTCTGTCTCTCTCTCTCTCTCTCTCTCTCTCTCTTTCTTGATGTCTCTCTGTCTCACTCTCCTCAATCTTTCTCCTTCTCTGAAAAAAAAATGTCAATACAATCAAATATGAAGCCCTTTTTATGTCAGCAGTTGTCAACCCCCGTAGTAAGGTCAGAGGTAGAGAATCTCAGTGGAGAGAGGAGAGCCGACCAGGAAGAGACAGCAAGGGCGGTTCGTTGCTCCAGTGCCTTGCCGTTCACCTTCACACTCCTGGGCCAGACTACATTACATCATAGGACCTACTGAAGAGATGAGTCTTCAGTAAAGACTTAAAGGTTGAGACCGAGTCTGCGTCTCTCACATGTGTAGGCAGACCATTCCATAAAAATGGAGCTCTATAGGAGAAAGCCCTGCCTCCTGCTGTTTGCTTAGAAATTCTATGGACAATAAAGAGGCCTGTGTCTTGTGACCGTAGCGTACGTGTAGGTATGTACGGCGGGACCAAATCGGAGAGATAGGTAGGAGCAATCCCATGTTATGCTTTGTAGGTTAGCAGTAAAACCTTGAAATCAGCCCTTGCCTTAACAGGAAGCCAGTGTAGAGAGGCTAGCACTGGAGTAATATGATCAGATTCTAGCAGCCGTGTTTAGCACTAACTGAAGTTTATTTAGTGCTTTATCCGGGTAGCCGTAAAGTAGAGCATTGCAGTAGTCTATTCTAGAAGTGACAAAAGCACGGATGCATTTTTCTGCATCATTTTTGGACAGAAAGTTTAAGATTTTTTGCATTGTTACGAAGATGGAAAAAAGCTAAGGGAATTTTAAAATTAAATTAAAAATTACATTTTTGTTTTCTAATGATCATAATCTTTTCGTCTAAGAAGTTCATGAATTCACCAATATTGAAGTGAATTCCCTCATTTGGGGGAATACTGCTTTTTAGTTAGCTTTGAGACAGTGTCAAAAATACACTTTTGAATTGTTTTTATTCTCCTCCAATCAAGTTGGAAAAATAAGCTAATTGAGCAGCAGTGAGTGCTCGTCAATATTGCACAGTACCGTATTTTCCAAGCTAGTCGGAAGACTTTCAGTTTGGTGGAGCGCCATTTCCTTTCCGATATTCTAGAAGCTTGCTTCATAACTATTTATTTATTTTCTGTATACCAGGGACACAGTTTCTTGTGACATATTATTTTACTTTTTAGCGGTGCGACTGCGTCTAGTACCCAAGGTTCTGTTTAGATTCTCGGTTAGGTGGTTAACAGATTTTTTGTACTCCGATGTCCTTCGTTATAGGTGGAGGGAGTCTGGAAGGGCATCCAGGAATTATGAGGAAAAATATGTAGATCCACAATATCTATTCCACGAGACATAACTAAACACAGCAGGGGTTCAAAAACAATCCTACATTTGAATATAAAAATAGATTTTATCAAACAAAACTATTCAACATTTTTTTTTCTCTGGGACCCTCAGGATGACCCTCAGATTACTGAATGTAAGTACATTATTTACCTTCAGAGGTGAATGTATCAAACCAAATGCCGTGATAAAAAAGTTTTTGTTGTTGTTGTTGTCCACTCTCCTCAAACAATAGCATGGTATTTTATTTCACTGTAATAGCTACTGTAAATTGGACAGTGCAGTTAGAATTAATAACAAGAGTTTAAGCTTTCTGCTTAAATATAAATCATATTAAATATAAGACATGTCTATGTCCTGGGAAGGTTTGTTGTTACTTACGACATCATACTATTCACATTAGCCTACGTCAGCTCAACCGTACCGCTGGAGGGGGGGGGGGGGGGGGGGGGGGGGGGAGGAGGGGGGGGGGGGGAGGAGGGGGGGGGCACCGATCCCCGTAGAGGTTAATTGGACTATGACTGCCTTGGATATGAGGGATCTAAGTAACATCAAGTAGTCCTCTCTCTTTGAATAAATGACAGGAATGGAAGAGGTCTTTATTCCCAGTGAGATTGCTAAAGCCACCACCGCCGCGTTTAGTTTTTTTACCCAACCGAGATCGAGGCACAGACACGGTCTCAATGGAGATAGCAAAACACTGACTGTGCTAGTGGCAGACTCCATTAAGCTGGCAGGCCGGCTAACAGCCTGCTGCCTGGCCTGCACCCTATCTCACAGTGGAGCTAGGGGAGTTAGAGCCCTGTCTATTTTAATAGATAAGATGAGCGCACACCTCCAGCTAGGATGGAGTCTGTCACTCCTCAGTAGGCCAGGCTTGGTCCCAGAAAGAGGGCCCGTTACACTACATGAACAAAAGTATGTGGACACCTGCTTGTCACACATCTCATTCCAAAATTATGGGCATTAATATGGAGTTGATTCCTCCATTGCTTCCATAACAGCCTCGTTTTTTTTTTAAAACATTGCTGCAGGGACTTTCATTCAGGCACAAGAGCATTAGTGAGGTCGGGCACTGATGTTGGGAGATTAGGCCTGGCTCGCAGTCGGCGTTCCAATTCATCCCAAAGGTGTTCAATGGGGTTGAGGTCAGGGCTCTGTGCAGGCCAGTCAAATTCTTCCACATTGATTTTGACAAACCAGATCTGCATGGACCTCGATTTGTGCACCGTGGCATTGTCAGGGTGAAACAGGAAAGGGCCTTCCCCAAAATGTTGCCACAAAGTTGGAAGCACAGAATTGTCTAAAATGTCATTGTATGCTGTAGCGTTAAGATTTCCCTTCACTGGAACTAAGGGGCCTAGCCTGAACCATGAAAAACAGCCCCAGACCATTATTCCTCCTCCACCAAACTTTACAGTTGGCACTATGCATTGGGGCAGGTAGCGTTCTCCTGGCATCCGCCAAACACGGATTCGTCCATTCTACTGCCAGATGGTGAAGAGTGATTCATCACTCCAGAGAACGTGTTTCCAATGCTCCAGAGTCCAATGGCGACGAGCTTTACACCACTCCAGCCGACGCTTGGCATTGCACATGGTGATTTTAGGCTTGTGTGCGTCTACTCGGCCATGGAAACCCATTTCATGAAGCTGCCGACAAGCAGTTCTTGTGCTGACGTTGCTTCCAGAGTCAGTTTGGAACTCGGTAGTGAATGTTGCAACCGAGGACAGATGATTTTTACGCACTACACTCTTCAGCACTCCCAAGTGGTGCAACGGTCTAAGGCACTGCATTGCAGTGCTAGAGCGGTCACTACAGACCCTGGTTCGTTCCCAGGCTGTCTCACAACCGGCTGTGATTGGGAGTCCCATAGGGCGGCGCATAATTAGCCCAGCGTCGTCCAGGTTAGGGGAGGGTTTGACCGGTTGGTAAGCCGTCATTGTAAATAAGAATTTATTCTTAACTGACTTGCCTAGCTACATTCTGAGTTTGTGTGTCCACATACTTTTGAATAGTGTATCAACAAATTTCTGCCCCTCCCAAAAGTTTTCAACCAGCGATTGAGTTTTGCGAGTCTGCTGTATAGCTCATCACTCCCTCTTAACTGAGAGGAGGGGTCAGAGACAATTACTTGATGCCGACACATGTTTCTGGCTCCGTTACACGCTGAATGCTATGTTGCGCTTGGTGCCCTCTGACTGTTTCATCCTAACATCGTTAGTGCCGGCGTGGGTAAATATATCCTCAGCATCTATGAATACCATCACCATGGCGATGATTTGTCACTCCCAAAAAAAATTCAAACTCATGAATTAAATTAGTATAAAGTAAAAGCTGTAAGCGATGTTTAATTCTTTTTAGTTTCTAATAAAAAGTTCTAATTTACGTGGCTGACACTGAGGAAGAGCCTAGGGAACTCCTACAGGGATGGAGGAGAGTGAAAAGGGAGGAGGAGAGAAAACGAGAGAGAAGAAATTGAAGGGGAGAAAGAATAAACCACACGTCAAGAGAAAAGGCAATGAGGCCACTTGAAAAGAAAAAAAGAGAGAGGGAACGGGTAATAGAGAGGGAGAGAGAGGGAGAGAGAGGGAATGGCTGAGAGAGAAAGAAAGAGAGGGAGAGAGAGGGAAGGAATGGCTGAGAGAGGGAGAGAGAGGGAATGGCTGAGAGAGAAAGAAAGAGAGGGCTAGAGAGAGGGAAGGAATGGCTGAGAGAAAGAAAGAGAGAGGGAGAGAGAGAAAGAGGGAACGGCTGATGGAGAAGGAGGTGAGGGTGAGAGAAGGAATACCTGAAGTAGAAAGCAAGAGAAAAGAGGAGAGGGAGAGAGAGAAAGAAAGCAGAAGGGGGAGAGAGGGACAGAGGTAAGGTGGAAGAGAGTGATTGAGAACGGGGGAGAGACCTCTCTCTCTCTCTCTCTCTCTCTCTCTCTCTCTCTCGCTGTCTCTGTCTCTCTGTCTCTCTCTCTCCATCTCTTTGTCCTTCCTCTCCTCCCTCTCTCTATCGCTCTCTCCATTTCCTCCCTCCCTCGCTCACTCTCTTTTTCTGTCAACTCACATCATTCTCTTGCCTCTCTGTCTTCATTCCTTATTTTAACCCAGAGTCTCTCCCCCCCCACTCTTTAACATTCCTCCCCTCCTCTGTGAGTGTATAGAGTTGAGGAGGATGATTCATCTCACACACACAATTCAGTCCCATTCAAAATACTATTTTCCCTAAACCCTAAACCCTAAACCTAACACTAACCTTCACCCTAACCCCTAAAAATAACACTAGCCTTCAACCTAACCCCTAACCCTAACACTAACCTTCACCCTAACCCCAACCTTCACCCTAACCCCTAACCCCTAACCTAACCCTAACACTAACCTTCACCCTAACCCTTAACCCTAACCTTCACCCTAACCCTTAACACTAACCTTCACCCTAACCCCTAACCATAACACTAACCTTCACCCTAACCCCTAACCCTAACACTAAACTTCACCCTAACCCCTAACCCTAACCTTCACCCTAACACTAACCTTCACCCTAACCCCTAACCCTAACCTTCACCCTAACCCCTAACCCTAACACTACCTTCACCCTAACCTCACCCTAACCCCTAACCCCTAACCCTAACCTTCACCCTAACACTAACCTTCACCCTAACGCTAACCTTCACCCTAAGCCCTAACCCCTAACCCTAACCTTCACCCTAACACTAACCTTCACCCTAACCCTAACCTAACCTTCACCCTCACGCTAACCTTCACCCTAAGCCCTAACCCCTCACCCTAACCTTAACCCTAACACTAACCTTCACCCTAACCCCTAACCCTAACCTTCCCCCTAACTCTTAAACCTAACACTAACCTTCACCCTAACCCCTAACCCTAACACTAACCTTCACCCTAACCCCTAACCCTAACACTAACCTTCACCCTAACCCCTAACCCTAACCCTAAATCCTCACCCTAACTTCACCCTAACCCTAACCTTCACCCTAACACTAACCTTCACCCTAACCCCTAACCCTAACCTTCACCCTAACCCCTAACCCTAACACTAACCTTCACCCTAACCTTCACCCTAACCCCTAACCCCTAACCCTAACCTTCACCCTAACACTAACCTTCACCCTAACGCTAACCTTCACCCTAAGCCCTAACCCCTAACCCTAACCTTAACCCTAACACTAACCTTCACCCTAACACCTAACCCTAACCTTCCCCCTAACTCTTAAACCTAACACTAACCTTCACCATAACCCCTAACCCTAACACTAACCTTCACCCTAACCCCAAACCTAACACTAACCTTCACCCTAACCCCTAACCCCTAACCCTAATCTTCACCCTAACACTAACCTTCACCCTAACGCCTAACCCTAACCTTCACCCTAACCCCTAAACCTAACACTAACCTTCACCCTAACCCTAACCTTCACCCTAACGCCTAACCCTAACCTTCACCCTAACACTAACCTTCACCCTAACCCTAACTTTCACCCTAACCCCTAACCCTAACCTTCACCCTAACCCTTAAACCTAACAATAACCTTCACCCTAACCCCTAACCCTAACCTTCACCCTAACCCCTAACCCTAACACTAACCTTCACCCTAACCCTAACCTTCACCCTAACCCCTAACCCTAACCTTCACCCTAACACTAACCTTCACCCTAACCCTAACCTTCACCTTCACCCGAACCCATAAACCTAACACTAACCTTCACCCTAACCTCTAACCCCTAACCCTAACACTAACCTTCACCCTAACCCCTAAACATTTTCTGAATAAAACTAGACCTTTTGTGTGTGTGTGTGTGTGTGTGTGTGTGTGTGTGTGTGTGAGTGTGTGTGTGTGTGTGTTTGTGTGTTTATCTCTCTGTCCTTTGTGTGTTTATCTCTCTGTCTTTCTCTCAGAAGGAGAGAAGGACAGCGAGGAAGGAGGGAGAGAAAGAGAAGGGAGGGAGGGAGAAAGAGGGAGGTGTGGAGATTGATGGAGAGATCGAGGGGAGGGACTCATAACTATCTGTTATTAATAGTTTCCTTACCTAATGTACCTGACTGTATACCCTTGACTGTCTGTACGATAGTCTCACACACACACACACACACACATTTACAGATCAGAACACATTCTGTAATCAAGCCACTGCCCCTTGTCTGTTTATCTGTCCAATCTCAACCTCTCTCATTCTGTCATTCACTGCTCTACCATTCTGTCATTCACTGCTCTACCATTCTGTCATTCACTGCTCTACCATTCTGTCATTCACTGCTCTACCATTCTGTCATTCACTGTTCTACCATTCTGTCATTCACTGTTTTACCATTCTGTCATTCACTGTTCTATCATTCTGTCATTCACTGCTCTACCATTCTGTCATTCACTGCTCTACCATTCTGTCATTCACTGCTCTACCATTCTGTCATTCACTGCTCTACCATTCTGTCATTCACTGTTCTATCATTCTGTCATTCACTGTTCTACCATTCTGTCATTCACTGTTTTACAATTTTGTCATTCGCTGTTTATACCATTCTGTCACCATTCTGTCATCCACTGTTCTACCATTCTGTCATTCACTGTTCTACCATTCTGTCACCATTCTGTCATTCACTGTTCTACCATTCTGTCATTCACTGTACTACCATTCTGTCATTCACTCCTCTACCATTCTGTCATTCACTCCTCTACCATTCTGTCATTCACTGCTCAACCATTCTGTCATTCGCTGTTCTACCATTCTGTCATTCGCTGTTCTACCATTCTGTCATTCGCTGTTCTACCATTCTGTCATTCACTGTTCTACCATTCTGTCATTCACTGTACTACCATTCTGTCATTCAATGTTAACCATTCTGTCATTCACTGTTACACCATTCTGTCATTCGCTGCTAACCATTCTGTCATTCGCTGTTCTACCATTCTGTCATTCGCTGCTCTACCATTCTGTCATTCACTGTTCTACCATTCTGTCATTCACTGCTCTACCATTCTGTCCATTCTGTCATTCACTGTTCTACCATTCTGTCATTCACTGTTCAACCATTCTGTCATTCACTGTTCTACCATTTTGTCATTTACTGTTCCACCATTCTGTCATTCCGACCTCCACCTTTCTGATGTTCCAAACTCTACTGTTCTGAGATTTTGACATTCTGCAACTCTGAATCAGACTTCTGGTAGCTTGATGACTCCTGGAAGGCGGAACGCGGTGGGTAACTTGGTTTGGGGTGTGGGAATGCTGTGAGGAATGTCACTAATTAGACTTCTCGTTAACTGTCTCGTTAGGGTTCTGGGAGGGAGAAGGGATGTCCTAATTGGCACCCTATTCCCTTTATAATGCACTGCTTTTGACCAGAGCCCTATTGGGGATAAGGGTTATTTAAAGGGGACATTTAGGATACAACCTGGGAAAGATGATTAGGGTCTGAGTCGTTGTAGCCTGCAAGGGTCAGGGGTCAAAGGTTGTTGAGCTCTCCTCTCCCCCCCCCCCCCCCCCCCCCCCCCCACACACACACACACCTCTCTACAGGCAGAGTATTTCAGCTGTGTAGCTACAGCGATGTTTATTAGTTAAGAGAGTTGTCTCCACAGACCTGTCCCACTACAGACCTGTCCCACTACAGACCTGTCCCACTACAGACCTGTCCCACTGCAGACCTGTCCCACTACAGACTGTAACAAGGTGATAGAGAGTTCTCTCCACCAGACCTGTCCCACTACAGACCTGTCCCACTACAGACCTGTCCCACTACAGACCTGTCTCACTACAGACCTGTCCCACTACAGTCCTGTCCCACTACAGAACTGTCCCACTACAGTCCTGTCCCACTACAGACCTGTCCCACTACAGACCTGTCCCACTGCAGACCTGTCCCACTGCAGACCTGTCCCACTACAGACCTGTCCCACTACAGACTGTAACAAGGTGATAGAGAGTTCTCTCCACCAGACCTGTCTCACTACAGACCTGTCCCACTACAGTCCTGTCCCACTGCAGACTGTAACAAGGTGATAGAGAGTTGTCTCTTCCAGACCTGTCCCCCTGCAGACCTGTCCCACTACAGTCCTGTCCCACTACAGACCTGTCCCACTGCAGACTGTAACAAGGTGATAGAGAGTTGTCTCTTCCAAACCTGTCCCCCTGCAGACCTGTCCCACTACAGTCCTGTCCCACTACAGACCTGTCCCACTGCAGACCTGTCCCACTACAGACCTGTCCCACTACAGACTGTAAAGAAGATGAACGACCAACACAATGGACTCCACCACTGTAAGAAGTGTAACAAAGATTTGCCCAACTACAAACACTACATCATACTATATGAGTACAGACAGTACACACACACACACACACACACACACACACACACACACACACACACACACACACACATATATATACAGGGCAGACACATAGGTAACTGCCAACTAGCTCTCACAGTCTCATGAATTAGATATTCATCCATGTTTTTCAAACATCTAAGTGTTTAAGGTTAAGGTTAGGCATTATCTCTGAATGGTTAAGGTTAGGCATTATCTCTGAATGGTTAAGGTTAGGCATTATCTCTGAATGGTTAAGGTTAGGCATTAACTCTGAATGGTTGAGGTTAGGCATTATCTCTGAATGGTTGAGGTTAGGCATTATCTCTGAATGGTTAAGGTTAGGCATTATCTCTGAATGGTTAAGGTTAGGCATTATCTCTGAATGGTTAAGGTTAGGCATTAACTCTGAATGGTTGAGGTTAGGCATTATCTCTGAATGGTTGAGGTTAGGCATTATCTCTGAATGGTTAAGGTTAGGCATTATCTCTGAATGGTTAAGGTTAGGCATTATCTCTGAATGGTTAAGGTTAGGGTTAAGGTTTGAAATAGAACGTTGTTTTATCACTGGATTCAAACATTCGACCTTTGACACCAGAGACAGATTCTTACGCCGATCCGTCCAATACCCGTCCACAACAAACCAAAACCTTGTTCAAGGTAACAGCTTTCACTGTTGCCCCTCGATGCCGGTTTCCACATCATCTCCCGACGTCCTCGGACATGGCTGGACGTCGAACACTGACTTGTAATCACAGTTGAACTGGCTGGTTGGTCCATCACCAACCAGAACAGTTTCAATGTTCCTTATTCATAGATTTTACAAGTGTCTGGACCTCTATTGGAGGGATGTGACGAGAAATTCCATCATTTGGGGTTTTGTTGATGATGGTGGTGGAAAACGATGTTTCAGGTGCCACACCAGAATCTCCCATAATTCTTTTTTTATGGGGTTGAGATCTGGTGACTGAGACCGCCATGGAATATGGTTTACATCGTTTTCATGGTAGCTAGAATATAACAAAAATAATGGCCTGCCCATCATTTTTATACATGACCCTAAGCATGATGGGATGTTCACTGCTTAAAGCGTCTCATCCCGTCAGCGGGATCAAAATCCAGCGAAAAATCATATCGCCAATTAGCATAAAAAAAATTCATTGCCTTTCAAACCGTTTCCAAAGGTGGGGGTAGACATGGCCGCCGGCGTCATAATGGTGATGGCCCATCCCCTGTGACCAATTTCCAATGAGTCTCATTCACTGAGTTTCGACTGTATAAGGCTCAAACCACTGTGAAAAGACTGGCGACATCTAGTGGAAGCAATAGGAAGTGCTCACTGAACCATGGTTAACGGTGTGATTTATAGGGAAAGATGAGAAGTCGAGTCCACAATTCTGAATTCCACTTCCTGTTTCAATCGGTCTCGGGGTTTTGACTGCCATTTGAGTTCTGTTATACTCACAGACACCATTCAAACAGTTTTAGAAACTTTAGGGTGTTTTCTATCCATATATAATAAGTATATGCATGCCCTAGCTTCTGAGTTTGATTAGTAGGCCGTTGAATATGGGAACGATACTTTTTCAAAATGCGCTGTGGCGCCCCATATCCTAGGGTATCCTCAATTAATTAACACAGGAACCACACCTGTGTGGAAGCACCTGCTTTCATTATACTTCGTATCCCTCATTTACTCAAGTGTTTCCTTTACTCTGGCAGTTAACTGTATATACGCACACATACACATACAATGAAGAGGACTTACACGACACAGATACACCGAAACACGCACATTCTCTCTCTCGCTCTCTCGCTCTCTCGCTCTCTCTCTCTCTCTCTCTCTCTCTCTCTCTCTCTCTCTCTCTCCCCCCCCCCCCATAATACACTGCTCAAAAAAATAAAGGGAACACTAAAATAACACATCCTAGATCTGAATGAATGAAATATTCTTATGAAATACTTTTTTCTTTACATAGTTGAATGTGCTGACAACAAAATCACACAAAAATAATCAATGGAAATCCAATTTATCAACCCATGGAGTTCTGGATTTGGAGTCACACTCAAAATTAAAGTGGAAAACCACACTACAGGCTGATCCAACTTTGATGTAATGTCCTTAAAACAAGTCAAAATGAGGCTCAGTAGTGTGTGTGGCCTCCACGTGCCTGTATGACCTCCCTACAGCGCCTGGGCATGCTCCTGATGAGGTGGCGGATGGTCTCCTGAGGGATCTCCTCCCAGACCTGGACTAAAGCATCCGCCAACTCCTGGACAGTCTGTGGTGCAACGTGGCGTTGGTGGATGGAGCGAGACATGATGTCCCAGATGTGCTCAATTGGATTCAGGTCTGGGGACGGGCGGGCCAGTCCATAGCATCAATGCCTTCCTCTTGCAGGAACTGCTGACACACATCAATGCCTTCCTCTTGCAGGAACTGCTGACACAGTCCAGACTCTCTCAGACTCCAGTCTCCAGACTCTGTCACGTCTGTCACGTGCTCAGTGTGAGCCTGCTTTCATCTGTGAAGAGCACAGGGCGCCAGAGGCGAATTTGCCAATCTTGGTGTTCTCTGGCAAATGCCAAACTTCCTGCACGCTGTTGGGCTGTAAGCACAACCCCCACCTGTGGACGTCGGGCCCTCATACCACCCTCATGGAGTCTGTTTTTGACCGTTTGAGCAGACACATGCACATTTGTGGTCTGCTGGAGGTCATTTTGCAGGGCTCTGGCAGTGCTCCTCCTGCTCCTCCTTGCACAAAGGTGGAGGTAGCGGTCCTGCTGCTGGGTTGTTGCCCTCCTACGGCCTCCTCCACGTCTCCTGATGTACTGGCCTGTCTCCTGGTAGCGCCTCCATGCTCTGGACACTACGCTGACAGACACAGCAAACCTTCCTGCCACAGCTCGCATTGATGTGCCATCCTGGATTTGCTGCACTACCTGAGCCACTTACCACTAGAGTGAAAGCACCGCCAGCATTCAAAAGTGACCAAAACATCAGCCAGGAAGCAGAGGAACTGAGAAGTGGTCTGTGGTCCCCACCTGCAGAACCACTCCTTTATTGGGGGTGTCTTGCTAATTGCCTATAATTTCCACCTGTTGTCTATTCCATTTGCACAACAGCATGTGAAATTTATTGTCAATCAGTGTTGCTTCCTAAGTGGACAGTTTGATTTCACAGAAGTGTGATTGACTTGGAGTTACATTGTGTTGTTTATGTGTTCCCTTTATTTTTTTGAGCGGTGTATATAAATAATATATCTCACTCATCTCTCTCTCTGTCTCTCTCTCTCTTTCATCTCTCTCTCTCTCCTTCTGGCCTCCCCCACAGCAACATTATCTGAACCCCTCGCTCTGGCCTTCTCCAGCACCAGTGTTCTAACAGACTCCCATTGGTCTAGTGTTCTAATAGACTCCCATTGGTCTAGTGTTCTAACAGACTCCCATTGGTCTAGTGTTCTAACAGACTCCCATTGGTCTAGTGTTCTAACAGACTCCCATTGGTCTAGTGTTCTAACAGACTCCCATTGGTCTAGTGTTCTAACAGACTCCCATTGGTCTAGTGTTCTAACAGACTCCCATTGGTCTAGTGTTCTAATCAGACTCCCATTGGTCTAGTGTTCTAATAGACTCCCATTGGTCTAGTGTTCTAATAGACTCCCATTGGTCTAGTGTTCTAACAGACTCCCATTGGTCTAGTGTTCTAACAGACTCCCATTGGTCTAGTGTTTAACAGACTCCCATTGGTCTAGTGTTCTAACAGACTCCCATTGGTCTAGTGTTCTAATAGACTCCCATTGGTCTAGTGTTCTAATAGACTCCCATTGGTCTAGTGTTCTAATGGACTCCCATTGGTCTAGTGTTCTAACAGACTCCCATTGGTTTAGTGTTCTAATAGACTCCCATTGGTCTAGTGTTCTAACAGACTCCCATTGGTCTAGTGTTCTAACAGACTCCCATTGGTCTAGTGTTCTAATAGACTCCCATTGGTCTAGTGTTCTAACAGACTCCCATTGGTCTAGTGTTCTAACAGACTCCCATTGGTCTAGTGTTCTAACAGACTCCCATTGGTCTAGTGTTCTAACAGACTCCCATTGGTCTAGTGTTCTAACAGACTCCCATTGGTCTAGTGTTCTAATGGACTCCCATTGGTCTAGTGTTCTAACAGACTCCCATTGGTCTAGTGTTCTAACAGACTCCCATTGGTCTAGTGTTCTAACAGACTCCCATTGGTCTAGTGTTCTAACAGACTCCCATTGGTCTAGTGTTCTAACAGACTCCCATTGGTCTAGTGTTCTAACAGACTCCCATTGGTCTAGTGTTCTAAGCCCTGGCAGGGACTCCCATTGGTCTAGTGTTCTAACAGACTCCCATTGGTCTAGTGTTCTAACAGACTCCCATTGGTCTAGTGTTCTAACAGACTCCCATTGGTCTAGTGTTCTAACAGACTCCCATTGGTCTAGTGTTGTAATACAGACTCCCATTGGTCTAGTGTTCTAACAGACTCCCATTGGTCTAGTGTTCTAACAGACTCCCATTGGTCTAGTGTTCTAACAGACTCCCATTGGTCTAGTGTTCTAACAGACTCCCATTGGTCTAGTGTTCTAACAGACTCCCATTGGTCTAGTGTTCTAACAGACTCCCATTGGTCTAGTGTTCTAACAGACTCCCATTGGTCTAGTGTTCTAACAGACTCCCATTGGTCTAGTGTTCTAACAGACTCCCATTGGTCTAGTGTTCGTAATACAGACTCCCATTGGTCTAGTGTTCTAACAGACTCCCATTGGTCTAGTGTTCTAACAGACTCCCATTGGTCTAGTGTTCTAACAGACTCCCATTGGTCTAGTGTTCTAACAGACTCCCATTGGTCTAGTGTTCTAACAGACTCCCATTGGTCTAGTGTTCTAACAGACTCCCATTGGTCTAGTGTTCTAACAGACTCCCATTGGTCTAGTGTTCTAATAGACTCCCATTGGTCTAGTGTTCTAACAGACTCCCATTGGTCTAGTGTTCTAACAGACTCCCATTGGTCTAGTGTTCTAACAGACTCCCATTGGTCTAGTGTTCTAACAGACTCCCATTGGTCTAGTGTTCTAACAGACTCCCATTGGTCTAGTGTTCTAACAGACTCCCATTGGTCTAGTGTTCTAACAGACTCCCATTGGTCTAGTGTTGTAATACAGACTCCCATTGGTCTAGTGTTCTAACAGACTCCGATTGGTCTAGTGTTCTAACAGACTCCCATTGGTCTAGTGTTCTAACAGACTCCCATTGGTCTAGTGTTCTAATAGACTCCCATTGGTCTAGTGTTCTAATAGACTCCCATTGGTCTAGTGTTCTAACAGACTCCCATTGGTCTAGTGTTCTAACAGACTCCCATTGGTCTAGTGTTCTAATAGACTCCCATTGGTCTAGTGTTCTAACAGACTCCCATTGGTCTAGTGTTCTAACAGACTCCCATTGGTCTAGTGTTCTAATGGACTCCCATTGGTCTAGTGTTCTAACAGACTCCCATTGGTCTAGTGTTCTAATGGACTCCCATTGGTCTAGTGTTCTAATAGACTCCCATTGGTCTAGTGTTCTAACAGACTCCCATTGGTCTAGTGTTGTAATACAGACTCCCATTGGTCTAGTGTTCTAACAGACTCCCATTGGTCTAGTGTTCTAATAGACTCCCATTGGTCTAGTGTTCTAATAGACTCCCATTGGTCTAGTGTTCTAATGGACTCCCATTGGTCTAGTGTTCTAACAGACTCCCATTGGTTTAGTGTTCTAATAGACTCCCATTGGTCTAGTGTTCTAACAGACTCCCATTGGTCTAGTGTTCTAACAGACTCCCATTGGTCTAGTGTTCTAATAGACTCCCATTGGTCTAGTGTTCTAATAGACTCCCATTGGTCTAGTGTTCTAATGGACTCCCATTGGTCTAGTGTTCTAACAGACTCCCATTGGTCTAGTGTTCTAATAGACTCCCATTGGTCTAGTGTTCTAACAGACTCCCATTGGTCTAGTGTTCTAACAGACTCCCATTGGTCTACTGTTCTAACAGACCCCCATTGGTCTAGTGTTGTAATGGACTCCCATTGGTCTAGTGTTCTAACAGACTCCCATTGGTCTAGTGTTCTAATGGACTCCCATTGGTCTAGTGTTCTAACAGACTCCCATTGGTCTAGTGTTCTAACAGACTCCCATTGGTCTAGTGTTCTAACAGACTCCCATTGGTCTAGTGTTCTAATAGACTCCCATTGGTCTAGTGTTCTAACAGACTCCCATTGGTCTAGTGTTCTAACAGACCTCCATTGGTCTAGTGTTGTAATGGACTCCCATTGGTCTAGTGTTGTAATACAGACTCCCATTGGTCTAGTGTTCTAACAGACTCCCATTGGTCTAGTGTTCCAATGGACTCCCATTGGTCTAGTGTTCCAATAGAAGCCCATTGGTCTAGTGTTCCAATAGAAGCCCATTGGTCTAGTGTTCTAATGGACTCCCATTGGTCTAGTGTTCTAATAGACTCCCATTGGTCTAGTGTTGTAATACAGACTCCCATTGGTCTAGTGTTCTAACAGACTCCCATTGGTCTAGTGTTCTAATAGACTCCCATTGGTCTAGTGTTCTAATAGACTCCCATTGGTCTAGTGTTCTCAGACTCCCAGGAGGCAGCTCCCATTGGTCTAGTGTTCTAACAGACTCCCATTGGTCTAGTGTTCTAACAGACTCCCATTGGTCTAGTGTTCTAATAGACTCCCATTGGTCTAGTGTTCTAATAGACTCCCATTGGTCTAGTGTTCTAACAGACTCCCATTGGTCTAGTGTTCTAACAGACTCCCATTGGTCTAGTGTTCTAACAGACTCCCATTGGTCTAGTGTTCTAATAGACTCCCATTGGTCTAGTGTTCTAATAGACTCCCATTGGTCTAGTGTTCTAATGGACTCCCATTGGTCTAGTGTTCTAACAGACTCCCATTGGTCTAGTGTTCTAACAGACTCCCATTGGTCTAGTGTTCTAACAGACTCCCATTGGTCTAGTGTTCTAATAGACTCCCATTGGTCTAGTGTTCTAACAGACTCCCATTGGTCTAGTGTTCTAATACAGACTCCCATTGGTCTAGTGTTCTAACAGACTCCCATTGGTCTAGTGTTCTAACAGACTCCCATTGGTCTAGTGTTCTAACAGACTCCCATTGGTCTAGTGTTCTAATGGACTCCCATTGGTCTAGTGTTCTAACAGACTCCCATTGGTCTAGTGTTCTAATGGACTCCCATTGGTCTAGTGTTCTAACAGACTCCCATTGGTCTAGTGTTCTAACAGACTCCCATTGGCCTAGTGTTCTAACAGACTCCCATTGGTCTAGTGTTCTAATGGACTCCCATTGGTCTAGTGTTCTAACAGACTCCCATTGGTCTAGTGTTGTAATACAGACTCCCATTGGTCTAGTGTTCTAACAGACTCCGATTGGTCTAATGTTCTAACAGACCCCCATTGGTCTAGTGATCTAACAGACTCCCATTGGTCTAGTGTTGCAAATGACTCCTGTAGGTTTTAACTCCCTTCCCCAGTCATAAGCAACCAAAGGTTAAAATGTATATAATGTGTGTTTATTAAGGAAGGTTGATATGGATGTAATGTGTGTTTTATGACGAGCCCCATTTGAAGGCCACAGTGATGGAGGTGGACCACAGAGAGTACAGAGCAGGAGAAACATCTGGAATATTCCAAATTTGCTTTTAAATTTCAGACTAGAAACTGAACAAGGAGATATTTGTTTTTGTTTTTTAAAATCTCATTTTACATTGAATTACTGACAAGATGGCAGCCAATTGGAACGTTGTACATTGTTGTGACTCTGTTTAACTCCCTTTGGATGAAGATCCGTATCTTCATGGTATCTGTTATGTTACAGAGTTCAGCTCCTACTGTTTTTGTTTAGAATTATGTGAATAGACAGCCTTATCTTCTTTATTGGGGATTTATTTGTGCTTTTGAATTGGTTTCTCTTTTAATATATATATATATATATAATATATCCCTCTCTCCTGCTATGTTGAGATGGTACTGTTTGGAAGAATTGCATTCTGTTATCTATAAGACACTGTTGGCTGTGTGACATACCATCGTTCCCTGTCGTACATCAAGTGACAGATTATTGTAGATTATACTGTACATAACTGGTTATAATCTGACTGAGAAGGTTGAGCTGGATCAGAGCAGTGGTAATCCGACAGACGGTTTTACGCTGAAGACACACCAGGCGTTGTAACCGCTTGTAGACCTCTCAGGTTATTTGTTGATCTGTGTGTGATGATTCATCTCTCGAGGAAAAATTGTCTGGTGTAAGACTCCATGACTCCATGACTCCATGACACCAGGGCTCCATGACTCCATGACTCCAGGACTCCAGGGCTCCATGACTCCAGGGCTCCAGGGCTCCAGGGCTACATGTCTCCAGGGCTCCAGGGCTCCATGACTCCAGGGTTCCATGACTCCATGACTCCAGGGTTCCATGACTCTAAGACTCTATGACTCTGACTCCAGGGATCCATGACGCGATGACTCCAGGGCTCCATGACTCCATGACTCCAGCGCTCCATGATTCCAGGGCTCCATGACTCCAGGGCTCCATGACTCCATGACTCCATGGCTCCAGGGCTCCATGACTCCAGAGCTCCAGGGCTCCATGACTCCAGGGCTCTATGACTCCAGGGCTCCAGGGCTCCATGACTCCAGGACTCCATGGCTCCATGACTCCAGGGCTCCAGGGCTCCATGACTCCAGGGCTCCAGGGCTCCATGACTCCAGGGCTCCATGACTCCAGGGTTCCATGACTCCATGACTCCAGGGTTCCAGGACTCCATGACTCCATGACTCCATGACTCCAGGGCTCCATGACTCCAGGGCTCCATGACTCCAGGACTCCAGGGCTCCATGACTCCAGGGTTCCATGACTCTAAGACTCTATGACTCTGACTCCAGGGCTCCAGGGCTCCATGACTCCAGGGCTCCATGACTCCATGACTCCAGGGCTACAGGGCTCCATGACTCCATGACTCCAGGGCTCCAGGGCTCCATGACTCCAGGGCTCCATGACTCCAGGGCTCCAGGGCTCCATGACTCCAGGGCTCCATGACTCCAGGGTTCCATGACTCTAAGACTCTATGACTCTGACTCCAGGGCTCCAGGGCTCCATGACTCCAGGGCTCCATGACTCCATGACTCCAGGGCTCCAGGGCTCCATGACTCCATGACTCCAGGGCTCCAGGGCTCCATGACTCCAGGGCTCCAGGGCTCCATGACTCCAGGGCTCCATGACTCCATGACTCCATGACTCCAGCGCTCCATGATTCCAGGACTCCATGACTCCAGGGCTCCAGGGCTCCAGGGCTCCATTACTCCAGGGCTCCATGACAAAAGGGGTCCAGGGCTCCATGACTCCAGGGCTCCATGACTCCAGGACTCCAGGGCTCCATGACTCCAGGGTTCCATGACTCTAAGACTCTATGACTCTGACTCCAGGGCTCCATGACTCCAGGGCTCCATGAATCCATGTCTCCAGGGCTACAGGGCTCCATGACTCCAGGGCTCCAGGGCTCCATGACTCCAGGGCTCCATGACTCCATGACTCTATGACTCCAGCGCTCCATGATTCCAGGGCTCAATGACTCCAGGGCTCCATGACTCCAGGGCTCCATGACTCCAGGGTTCCATGACTCTAAGACTCTATGACTCTGACTCCAGGGCTCCAGGGCTCCATGACTCCAGGGCTCCATGACTCCATGACTCCAGGGCTACAGGGCTCCATGACTCCATGACTCCAGGGCTCCAGGGCTCCATGACTCCAGGGCTCCAGGGCTCCATGACTCCAGGGCTCCATGACTCCATGACTCCATGACTCCAGCGCTCCATGATTCCAGGGCTCCATGACTCCAGGGCTCCATGACTCCAGGGCTCCATGACTCCAGGGCTCCAGGACTCCATGACTCCATGACTCCAGGACTCCAGGGCTCCAGGGCTCAATGACACCAGGGCTCCATGACTCCAGGACTCCAGGGCTCCAGGGCTCCATGATTCCAGGATTCCATGATTCCAGGGCTCCATGGTTCCATGGCTCCAGGGCTCCAGGGCTCCATGACTACAGGGCTCTATGACTCCAGGGCTCCAGGGCTCCATGACTCCAGGACTCCATGGCTCCATGACTCCAGGGCTCCATGACTCCAGGGATCCAGGGCTCCATGACTCCATGACTCCAGGGCTCCATGACTCCAGGGCTCCATGACTCCATGACTCCAGGGCTCCATGATTCCATGGCTCCAGGGCTCCAGGGCTCCATGACTCCAGGGCTATATGACTCCAGGGCTCCAGGGCTCCATGACTCCAGGACTCCATGGCTCCATGACTCCAGGGCTCCATGACTCCAGGGCTCCAGGGCTCCATGACTCCATGACTCCAGGGCTCCATGACTCCATGACTCCAGGGCTACAGGGCTCCATGACTCCAGGGCACCAGGGCTCCATGACTCTATGACTCCAGCGCTCCATGATTCCAGGGCTCAATGACTCCAGGGCTCCATGACTCCAGGGCTCCATGACTCCAGGGTTCCATGACTCTAAGACTCTATGACTCTGACTCCAGGGCTCCATGACTCCAGGGCTCCATGACTCCATGACTCCAGGGCTACAGGGCTCCATGACTCCATGACTCCAGGGCTCCATGACTCCAGCGCTCCATGATTCCAGGGCTCCATGACTCCAGGGCTCCATGACTCCAGGGCTCCAGGGCTCCATGACTCCAGGACTCCATGGCTCCAGGGCTCCAGGGCTCCAGGGCTCCAGGGCTCCATGACACCAGGGCTCCATGACTCCAGAGCTCCAGGGCTGCATGACTCCAGGACTCCAGGGCTCCAGGGCTCCAGGGCTCCATGACTCCAGGATTCCATGATTCCAGGGCTCCATGATTCCATGGCTCCAGGGCTCCAGGGCTCCATGACTCCAGGGCTCTATGACTACAGGGCTCCAGGGCTCCATGACTCC
>NC_138294.1:91151606-91269106 GCF_965601325.2 Salmo salar | reverse complement strand
ACTGGGTTCAGCTCCCCCCCCCCCCCCCACCGAAGAGACTGGGTTCAGCCCCCCCCCCCCCCCCCCTCCTCAGAGTTACTGGGTTCAGCCCCCCCCCCCACACCTCATAGAGACTGGGTTCAGCCCCCCCCCACCTCAGAGAGACTGGGTTCAGCCCCCCCCCGCCTCAGAGAGACTGGGTTCAGCTCCCTCCCCCCCCCCCCACCTCAGAGAGACTGGGTTCAGCCCCCCCCCCCACCTCAGAGAGACTGGGTTCAGCCCCCCCCCCACCTCAGAAAGACTGGGTTCAGCCCACCCACCTCAGGGAGACTGGGTTCAGCCCCCCCCCGAACCCAGAGACTGGGTTCAGCCCACCCCCCCTCCCCACCTCAGAGAGACTGGGTTCAGCTCCCCCCCCCCCACCTCAGAGAGACTGGGTTCTTTCCTGTGTGATTGGCAGCTTGTAGCATCTGTAGTACAGCGTCATGGTTTGAGGTATTCATGTGTCTTTTAGGGGGCCTGGATTCAGAACTGCGGTAGGAAATTACAGTAGGAAATTACAGTAGGAAATTACAATAGGAGTCGTAAGACTGAAATTGTCCTCTTACTCACTAGAAATATTAGCCTCTCGTGGTACTAGCTGAGGTTTTACACATCGTACTGCAATTCTTAATACCGTTAGCTTTTAAAAGCCTCTAAAGTAAATAAGCCTAGTCTAGAGGCCACTGTAGTAATAAGACATGCAGATTTAACAGGGCCAAAGGACATTTAAGCTTCTGACAAAACTCCCCCCAAGTAAAAAAAAAAAAATAACATTTCAATTTGTCAAGCTTACGCAGGGTACAGGAGTACATCTCTACTGTACAGAATGAAGAAGGAGAAAGACCTTTTTTTTATTTTATTTTTTAATGTCTCTGAAAGTTATTTCAACTTTCAAAACTTTTTTCATTGTTAAAGGGATACTATGAGGTTTTGGCAATGAGCATGCTTGTAGATGCCATAGACCTCCGGGCATTGCGCTAACGCTAGTTAGCGTTGGCTCTTGTAACGACCTCTAACTTCCTTCATACTGGACACAGAGACATAAAAATGGTATCAATTAGTAACTAGTTCATCTGACTCAGGGGGAAATAGATAAAGGCCCTATTGCCAAAATCCTGATGTATCCCTTTAAGGGACAGACCTGATAGAGATCCATGTAATGGATGTAACAAAGAGGGCGGAGATAAAGCCATGCATTCCTGGGTAAAACTGCATTAAGCCTTTGTGATTGGACAGTTTTCTGATGGCGACACACACGCAGGCAGGGTTAATGTTGCTGTTATCACACAGTGACAGGGTTAATGTTGCTGTTATCACACAGTGACAGGGTTAATGTTGCTGTTATCACACACTGACAGGGTTAATGTTGCTGTTATCACACACTGACAGGGTTAATGTTGCTGTTATCACACAGTGACAGGGTTAATGTTGCTGTTATCACACAGTGACAGGGTTAATGTTGCTGTTATCACACAGTGACAGGGTTAATGTTGCTGTTATCACACACTGACAGGGTTAATGTTGCTGTTATCACACAGTGACAGGGTTAATGTTGCTGTTATCACACAGTGACAGGGTTAATGTTGCTGTTATCACACAGTGACAGGGTTAATGTTGCTGTTATCACACACTGACAGGGTTAATGTTGCTGTTATCACACACTGACAGGGTTAATGTTGCTGTTATCACACACTGGCAGGGTTAATGTTGCTGTTATCACACAGTGACAGGGTTAATGTTGCTGTTATCACACACTGACAGGGTTAATGTTGCTGTTATCACACAGTGACAGGGTTAATGTTGCTGTTATCACACAGTGACAGGGTTAATGTTGCTGTTATCACACAGTGACAGGGTTAATGTTGCTGTTATCACACAGTGACAGGGTTAATGTTGCTGTTATCACACAGTGACAGGGTTAATGTTGCTGTTATCACACAGTGACAGGGTTAATGTTGCTGTTATCACACACTGACAGGGTTAATGTTGCTGTTATCACACAGTGACAGGGTTAATGTTGCTGTTATCACACAGTGACAGGGTTAATGTTGCTGTTATCACACAGTGACAGGGTTAATGTTGCTGTTATCACACAGTGACAGGGTTAATGTTGCTGTTATCACACAGTGACAGGGTTAATGTTGCTGTTATCACACAGTGACAGGGTTAATGTTGCTGTTATCACACAGTGACAGGGTTAATGTTGCTGTTATCACACAGTGACAGGGTTAATGTTGCTGTTATCACACAGTGACAGGGTTAATGTTGCTGTTATCACACAGTGACAGGGTTAATGTTGCTGTTATCACACAGTGACAGGGTTAATGTTGCTGTTATCACACAGTGACAGGGTTAATGTTGCTGTTATCACACAGTGACAGGGTTAATGTTGCTGTTATCACACAGTGACAGGGTTAATGTTGCTGTTATCACACAGTGACAGGGTTAATGTTGCTGTTATCACACAGTGACAGGGTTAATGTTGCTGTTATCACACAGTGACAGGGTTAATGTTGCTGTTATCACACAGTGACAGGGTTAATGTTGCTGTTATCACACAGTGACAGGGTTAATGTTGCTGTTATCACACAGTGACAGGGTTAATGTTGCTGTTATCACACACTGACAGGGTTAATGTTGCTGTTATCACACAGTGACAGGGTTAATGTTGCTGTTATCACACAGTGACAGGGTTAATGTTGCTGTTATCACACAGTGACAGGGTTAATGTTGCTGTTATCACACAGTGACAGGGTTAATGTTGCTGTTATCACACAGTGACAGGGTTAATGTTGCTGTTATCACACACTGACATAGTGATGAGCTTTGAGGGTACTAGTGTTCTTTTTGTCCAGCTGTGAAAGGGCAGTGTGGAGTGCAATAGAGATTGCATCATCTGTGGATCTGTTTGGGCGGTATGCAAATTGGAGTGGGTCTAGGGTTTCTGGGATAAGCCGGTGTAGTACGATTCAATCTTAGCCCTTTAATGCCGCTTTGCCTGTTTGATGGTTCATCGGAGGGCATAGCAGGATTTCTTATAAGCTTCCGGGTTAGAGTCCCGCACCTTGAAAGCGGCAGCTCTACCCTTTAGCTCAGTGCGAATGTTGCCTGTAATCCTAAGGCTTCTGGTTGGGGTATTAAGCCTACCCAGTAGTTATACCACTCTCTCTCTCTTTCTCTCTCTCCCTACAGGGCACACACTGGTTGAATCAACATTGTTTCCATGTCATGTCAATGAAATTATCGTTAAATCAACGTGAAATAGACTTTGAATTGACATCAGTGGGTAGTTATGGACTAAAAAAGCATGCTGAATCGAGATTATCCAAAAGTGCTTTTGAGTCCAGGACCCTTAATCTGCGTCCGAGTAAATGTGAATATTAATACTTAGATTTTACATTCATTACTTCCTTAAATTCCACGCTGATGAATGTTACAAATCCAAAACACACACATCAAAACCAGCCCACGCTGAATTCAATCTCCTCGTCGAGTTGTTTCCTCACTGCTCTGAGACCAGCCCACGCTGAATTCAATCTCCTCGTCGAGTTGTTTCCTCACAGCTCTGAGACCAGCCCACGCTGGATTCAATCTCCTCGTCGAGTTGTTTCCTCACAGCTCTGAGACCAGCTTTGCTGGATTCAATCTCCTCGTCGAGTTGTTTCCTCACAGCTCTGAGACCAGCCCACGCTGAATTCAATCTCCTCGTCGAGTTGTTTCCTCACTGCTCTGAGACCAGCCCACGCTGAATTCAATCTCCTCGTCGAGTTGTTTCCTCACTGCTCTGAGACCAGTCCACGCTGAATTCAATCTCCTCGTCGAGTTGTTTCCTCACTGCTCTGAGACCAGCCCACGCTGGATTCAATCTCCTCGTCGAGTTGTTTCCTCACTGCTCTGAGACCAGCCCACGCTGGATTCAATCTCCTCGTCGAGTTGTTTCCTCACTGCTCTGAGACCAGCCCACGCTGAATTCAATCTCCTCGTCGAGTTGTTTCCTCACTGCTCTGAGACCAGCTTTGCTGGATTCAATCTCCTCGTCGAGTTGTTTCCTCACAGCTCTGAGACCAGCCCACGCTGAATTCAATCTCCTCGTCGAGTTGTTTCCTCACTGCTCTGAGACCAGCTTTGCTGGATTCATTACCAGACTTCTGAAGCTAAAACACACTTACACACACGGAGACATACACACACACACACACACACACACACACACACACACACACACACACACACACACACACACATACACACACACACACACACACACACACACACACACACACACACACACACACACACACACACACACACACACACACACACACACACACACACACAGAGGCCGCCGAGTTCTCCCCTCTCCAGTGGTGCTGCACATTTTAATAGACATCGTGACGGAGTGTATCGCTCTGTTCAAGGTTTTATAGTGTAGTCAAGGACTCTCCTCTCTCTGAGAAGGGTATTTATAGGGAACGCTAGTTGTTCTTTCTCTCTGTGTGTGTGTGTGTGTGTGTGTGTGTGTGTGTGTGTGTGTGTGTGTGTGTGTGTGTGTGTGTGTGTGTGTGTGTGTGTGTGTGTGTGTGTGTGTGTGTGTGTGTGTGTGTGTGTGTGTGTGTGTGTGTGTGTGTCTGTTGGCCCAGTTAGATCTCAGAGGGAAGGCTCTAGAGACAGAGAATCATTGGTATTCTGGAATCTTCTCTCAGTGCAGAGAGAGAGAGACACTAATCTTGTCTTCTTAGATTTCCACATTCATTCATTTACTTTCTCTCCTTTTACCCTTTTTTTCCAGTCATCCTTCTACCAGACTCTCCTCTCTTCTCATCCTTCTACCAGCCTCTCCTCTCCTCTCCTCTCCTCTCCTCTCCTCTCCTCTCCTCTCCTCTCCTCTCCTCTCCTCTCCTCTCCTCTCCTCTCCTCTCCTCTCCTCTCCTCTCCTCTCCTCTCCTCTCCTCTCCTCTCCTCTCCTCTCCTCTCCTCTCCTCTCCTCTCCTTCTTCTACCAGGTCCTCTCCTCTCTCCTCTCCTCTCCTCTCATTCTTCTACCAGGTCCTCTCCTCTCTCCTCTCCACCCTCCCAACTTCCTCCCTTCCCACCTTCTCTTCATCCTTTCCTCCATCCATCATCTATCCCTCCCACCCCCTCCCTCCCTCCGTCCTCTGCTCCCTCTCTCCACCCTCCCTCTCTCTGTCCTCTCCCTCTCCCAACTTCCTCCGTCCCTCCCTCCTTCTCTCCACCCTCCCTCTCTCTCTGTCTTCTCCTCCCTCTCTCCACCCTCCCTCTCTCTCCGTCCTCTCCTCTCCTCTCTCCACACTCCCAACTTCCTCCGTCTCTCCCTCTCTTCCTCTCTCAGTTGACTGGAGGGCATGTGTGTGTTCTATCTGCTCCTGTTAGAACACCGCTGTCCACATCACCATGGAGACTCTGGACCTATCACCCACAACACACACACACAGCACATCAGTCAATAGGAGAGAGAGAGAGAGAGAGAGAGAGAGAGAGAGTGTGTGTGTGTGTGTGTGTGTGTGTGTGTGTGTGTGTGTGTGTGTGTGTGTGTGTGTGTGTGTGTGTGTGTGTGTGTGTGTGTGTGTGTGTGTGTGTGTGTGTGTGTGTGTGTGTGAATTGATTCAGACTTCTGTTCTGTCTTGAGGTCTTCAAAGAGAGAGAAAGAGGGAGATGTGAGATAGAGAGAGAGAGACAGAGACAGAGAGTGGGAGATAGAGAGAGAGACAGAGAGAGAGAGAGAGAGAGAGAGAGAGGAGAGAGAGAGAGAGAGAGAGAGAGAGAGAGACAGAGACAGAGACAGAGACAGAGACAGAGAGTGGGAGACAGAGACAGAGAGTGGGACAGAGAGTGGGAGACAGAGACAGAGAGTGGGAGATAGAGACAGAGAGTGGGAGATAGAGACAGAGAGTGGGAGATAGAGACAGAGAGATGGGAGATAGAGACAGATACCACAAAGCTGTGAACAATCTGAGAGACAAGGCAAGAAGGGCCTTATATGCCATCAAAAGGAACATAAAATTCAACATACCAATTAGGATCTGGCTAAAAATACTTGAATCAGTTATAGAACCCATTGCCCTTTATGGTTGTGAGGTCTGGGGTCCGCTCACCAACCAAGAATTCACAAAATGGGACAAACACCAAATTGAGACTCTGGATGCAGAATTCTGAAAAAAACATCCTCCGTGTATAACGTAAAACCAAATAATGCATGCAGAGCAGAATTAGGCCGATACCCGCTAATTATCAAAATCCAGAAAAGAGCCGTTAAATTCTACTACCACCTAAAAGGAAGCGATTCCCAAACCTTCCATAACAAAGCCATCACCTACAGAGAGATGAACCTGGAGAAGAGTCCCCCTAAGCAAGCTGGTCCTGGGGCTCTGTTCACAAACACAAACAGACCCCACAGAGTCCCAGGACAGCAACACAATTAGACCCAACCAAATCATGAGAAAACAAAAAGATAATTACTTGGCACATTGGAAAGAATTAACCAAAAAACAGAGCAAACTAGAATGCTGTTTGGCCCTAAACAGAGAGTACACAGTGGCAGAATACCTGACCACTGTGACTGACCCGAACTTAAGGAAAGCTTTGACTATGTACAGACTCAGTGAGCATAGCCTTGCTATTGAGAAAGGCCGCCGTAGGCAGACTTGGCTCTCAAGAAAAGACAGGCTATGTGCAACACTGCCCACAAAATGAGGTGGAAACTGAGCTGCACTTCCTAACCTCCTGCCAAATGTATGACCATATTAGAGACACATATTTCCCTCAGATTACACAGATCCACAAAGAATTCGAAAACAAACCCATTTTTGATAAACTCCCATATCTATTGGATAAAATAACACAGTGTGTCATCACAGCAGCAAGATTTGTGTCCCGTTGCCACAAAAATAGGTCAACCAGTGAAGAACAAACACCATTGTAAATACAACCCATATTTATGCTTATTTATTTTCCCTTTTGTACTTTAACCATTTGTACATCGTTACAACACTGTATATATACATAATATGACATTTGTAATGCCTTTATTCTTTTGAAACTTCTGTTTGTTAAATGTTTACTGTTAATTTTTATTGTTTATTTCATTTTTGTATATTATCTATTTCACTTGCTTTGGCGATGTAAACACAAAGCCCCTTGAATTGAATTGACAGAGACAGAGAGAGCAATAGAGACAGTGAGAGAGATGGGAGAGAGAAATACTTAGAGAGGCGTACCAAGTATATTGAAAGCAGGTGCTTCCACACAGGTGTGGTTCCTGAGTTAATTAAGCAATTAACATCCCATCATGCTTAGGGTCATGTATAAAAACATATTTTGCTTACCATGGCTATGCCCCCATAGGACGACAATACCGACATCCACAAGGAAAGAGTGGTCACTGAATAAATTAATCAGCATGTAAAAACCATATTCCATGGCCTTCTCAGTCAACAGATCTCAACGCCAATTGAACATGTATGGGAGATTCTGGAGCAGCGCCTGAGATAGCGTTTTTCCACCACCATCAACAAAACAACACCTGATGGAATTTCTATTGGAAGAATGGTGTCACGTACCTGCAATAGAGTTCCAGACACTTTGTGCGTTGAAGCTGTTCTGGTTCGTGGAGGCCCAACGCCCTATTAAGACGCTTTATTTTGGTGTTTAATTTATTCTGTCAGTTACCTGGATGTGACGTGTTGTGTACATCTACAACATGTAGTATGTGTCCCTTAGAAAGACAGTTGGTAATTATGTGAGCCGAATAATAGTTATGTCAATATTTGAGTGAGGTAATCATGCTAGCTAGCGCTAAACTACAGACAGGTAATAATGCTAGCTAGTGCTAACCTACAGACAGGTAATAATGCTAGCTAGCGCTAACCTACAGACAGGTAAAAATGATAGCTGGCGCTAACCCACAGACAGAAAATAATGCTAGCTAGCGTTAAACTACAGACAGGTAATCATGGTAGCTAGCGCTAACCTACAGACAGGTAATCATGCTAGCTAGCGCTAACCTACAGACAGGTAATCATGCTAGCTAGCGCTAACCTACAGAGAGGTAAAAATTATAGCTAGCGCTAACCCACAGACAGGTAATAATGCTAGCTAGCGCTAAACTACAGCCAGGTAATCATGCTAGCTAGCGCTAACCTACAGACAGGTAATCATGCTAGCTAGCGCTAACCTACAGACAGGTAAAAATTATAGCTGGTGCTAACCCAACAGACAGATTGAGAGGTTAAGATTGAGAGGTTAATCATCGTGATGCTATATAGTAGCGAAATTATTATACAAGTAATACAAGTAATCCCAGTGCACTTTAAGCTGTATAAGCTGCTACAATAAAAAAAAAATCTTCTTATGTCTGTCGGGAGTGATGTGTTAATACGCTCCCTAAATAAATTCCCGGAAGGAAAACTGGGAAAACTGCTTGAGCATTGTGCCCGACCGTGTGACCTGCGGTTTCCCTGAATCTGATTGGTCAAACCACTCAAAGAGCCTGCAGCAGCACTTCCGATGTGAAGGAAAGAGAAATTGTGCACTAGTTGACAAATCATGATGCAAATCAGTCAAAAAAACCAAACATAGTCCCTCTTATTAACACTTTGTATATATATTTATATTATTAAACTAAATCAAAAGTGCTGTGGCAAATCCCGCCCTCGCCACATGTTTTCCGACGGCCCTGGGGTAACCCATCTCGATACATGATAGCATCACAATGATTATCTTTCTGTGGGTTAGCATTAGCTAGCATTATTACCTGTCTTTGGGTTAGCATTAGCTAGCATTATTACCTGTCTATGGGTTAGCATTAGCTAGCATTATTACCTGTCTGTAGGTTAGCGCTAGCTAGCATTATTATCTTTCTGTAGGTTAGCATTAGCTACATTGGGATTATCTGCACTGTAATTAACAAACCCTCTTACAAGGTTCATAATTATGAACGCCTTGATACATGATAGCATCCCAGTGATTATCTCTCTCTCTTTATAAAGGTACTGCTCTACAAAACAATAATTACACTGGCACAACAATTGCCACTAGAAGGAACCTCTCATTACAAGGTTAACATCAGCGATTTGGAAACTAGACAATTTTTTTTCAGTCTGATCAACTAATAACAGCAGCTGCAAAGTCTAGCCTACTATGCACTATGTCCCTCTGGCCAGGGTAAACATGACATATTTACTGTTGCCTTGTTTTTAATTAGGCCTACAGTTGCATAGGGTAGGATTTCATAATGCAAACCTGCATAAAACAAGTTCAACCCTTTGAGTTTTCTGGTCCATGTCCATGTCTACTCCCTCTCCCTCTCCGGTGTTCGACGTCGCCGGTCTACAAGCCATCGGTCCTGGCAACCATCATTAAACTCTCCTAACAACCATCGTTACACTCTCCTGACAACCATCGTTACACTCTCCTGGCAACCATCGTTACACTCTCCTGGCAACCATCGTTACACTCTCCTGGCAACCATCGTTACACTCTCCTGGCAACCATCATTAAACTCTCCTGGCAACCATCATTACACTCTCCTGGCAACCATCATTACACTCTCCTGGCAACCATCATTAAACTCTCCTGGCAACCATCATTACACTCTCCTGGCAACCATCATTACACTCTCCTGTCTCCATGTCACCTGTCTGCCTGCCTGCCTGTCTGCCTGCCTGCCTGTCTGTCTGTCTGTCTGTCTGTCTGTCTGTCTGTCTGTCTGTCTGTCTGTCTGTCTGTCTGTCTGTCTGTCTGTCTGTCTGTCTGTCTGTCTCCTGCCTGCTTGTCTGTCTCCTGTCTCCTGTCTGTCTCCCTGTCTGTCTCCTGTCTGCATGTCACCTGTCTGTCTGTCTGTCTCCTGTCTGCATGTCACCTGTTTGTCTGTCTGCCTGTCTGTCTGTCTCCTGTCCTATGGGACTCCCAATCCCGGCTGGTTGTGATGCAGCCTCCCTATAGATAACATCTGCTGTGATAGAACAAAACCAGGGCTTTATTCAGGAACATGGTGTAAATGCCACTCTGATTCCCATTCTGTATAATAGCCTTCCCTGTAGCTCAGTTGGTAGAGCATGGTGTTTGCAACACCAGGATTGTGGGTTCGATTCCCACGGGGGGCCAGCACAGAAAAAAAATGTATGAAATTGTATGAAGTGTATGCATTCACTACTGTAAGTCGCTCTGGATAAGAGCGTCTTGTAAAATGTAATATTTTATTGTAAATTAGTTCTGGATGCAGCTCATCACATCAAATGTTATTTTGTCACATGCGCCAAATACAACAAGTGTAGACCTTACAGTGAAATGATTACTGAGAAGCCCTTATCCAACAATGCTTTAAGAAGTTAAGAAAAATAAGTGTTAAGTAAAATATACATAAGTAAAAAATAGAAAATAAAAGTAAAAAATAATTCAACGGCAGCGGTAAAATAACAAGCGAGGCTATATACATTTTACATTTTACATTTTACATATACAGGGTGTTACGGTACAGAGTCAATGTGGAGGCTATATACAGGGTGTTACGGTACAGAGTCAATGTGGAGGCTATATACAGGGTATTACGGTACAGAGTCAATGTGGAGGCTATATACAGGGGGTACCGGTACAGAGTCAATGTGGAGGCTATATACAGGGTGTACAGGGTGTTACGGTACAGAGTCAATGTGGAGGCTATATACAGGCGGTACCGGTACAGAGTCAATGTGGAGGCTATATACAGGGGGTACCGGTACCGATTCAATGTGGAGGCTATATACAGGGTGTTACGGTACAGAATCAATGTGGAGGCTATATACAGGGGGTACCGGTACCGATTCAATGTGGAGGCTATATACAGGGTGTTACGGTATAGAGTCAATGTGGAGGCTATATACAGGGGGTACCGTACAGAGTCAATGTGGAGGCTATATACAGGGGGTACCGGTACAGAGTCAATGTGGAGGCTATATACAGGGGGTACTGGTACAGAGTCAATGTGGAGGCTATATACAGGGTATTACGGTACAGAGTCAATGTGGAGGCTATATACAGGGGGTACCAGTACAGAGTCAATGTGGAGGCTATGTACAGGGTGTTACGGTACAGAGTCAATGTGGAGGCTATATACAGGGGGTACCGGTACAGAGTCAATGTGGAGGCTATATACAGGCGGTACCGGTACAGAGTCAATGTGGAGGCTATATACAGGGGGTACCGGTACCGATTCAATGTGGAGGCTATATACAGGGTGTTACGGTATAGAGTCAATGTGGAGGCTATATACAGGGGGTACCGTACAGAGTCAATGTGGAGGCTATATACAGGGGGTACCGGTACAGAGTCAATGTGGAGGCTATATACAGGGGGTACCGGTATAGAGTCAATGTGGAGGCTATATACAGGGGGTACCGGTACAGAGTCAATGTGGAGGCTATATACAGGGGGTACCGGTACCGAGTCAATGTGGAGGCTATATACAGGGTGTTACGGTATAGAGTCAATGTGGAGGCTATATACAGGGGTACCGGTACAGAGTCAATGTGGAGGCTATATACAGTACGGTACAGAGTCAATGTGGAGGCTATATACAGGGTGTTACGGTACAGAGTCAATGTGGAGGCTATATACAGGGGGTACCGGTACAGAGTCAATGTGGAGGCTATATACAGGGGGTACCAGTACAGAGTCAATGTGGAGGCTATATACAGGGGGTACTGGTACAGAGTCAATGTGGAGGCTATGTACAGGGTGTTACGGTACAGAGTCAATGTGGAGGCTATATACAGGGGGTACCGGTACAGAGTCAATGTGGAGGCTATATACAGGCGGTACCGGTACAGAGTCAATGTGGAGGCTATATACAGGGGGTACCGGTACCGATTCAATGTGGAGGCTATATACAGGGTGTTACGGTATAGAGTCAATGTGGAGGCTATATACAGGGGGTACCGTACAGAGTCAATGTGGAGGCTATATACAGGGGGTACCGGTACAGAGTCAATGTGGAGGCTATATACAGGGGGTACCGGTATAGAGTCAATGTGGAGGCTATATACAGGGGGTACCGGTACAGAGTCAATGTGGAGGCTATATACAGGGGGTACCGGTACCGAGTCAATGTGGAGGCTATATACAGGGTGTTACGGTATAGAGTCAATGTGGAGGCTATATACAGGGGGTACCGGTACAGAGTCAATGTGGAGGCTATATACAGTACGGTACAGAGTCAATGTGGAGGCTATATACAGGGTGTTACGGTACAGAGTCAATGTGGAGGTGTCAAAGTCGTTGCCCCTCCTTGTCCGGGTGGTGCTCGGAGGTCGACGTCACCGGTCTTCTAGCCATCATCGATCAGTTTTTCATTTTCCATTTGTTTTGTCTTGTCTTCCTACACACCTGTTTCTAATCCCATTAATTACATGTTGTGTATTTAACCCTCTGCTTCCCCTCACGTCCTTGTCGGTGATTGTTTGTAATGTTATGTTACGTGGGGTTTTTTGTATCGTGTGCGACGGGTTATGTTACCCATGTTATTTTGTACTTTGGTTTAGGAGTTTGTTTTTTCGTTAAATACTCCAGTCTAACCAATTTGGTTTCTCCTGAGCCTGACTTCCCTGCCGCCTACATACACGATTATGACAGCAGGGGCACCGGTTAGTCGAGGTAATTGAGGTAATATGTACATGTAGGAAGAGTTAAAGTGACTATGCATAGATTATAAACAGAGAGTAGCAGCAGTGTAAAAGAAGGGTCTGGGTAGCCCTTTGATTAGCTGGTCAGGAGTCTTATGGTTTGGGGGTAGAAGCTGTTAAGAAGCCTCTTGGACCTAGACTTGGCGCTCCGGTACCGCTTACCGTGTGGTAGCAGAGAGAACAGTCTATGACTAGGGTGCCTGGAGTCTTTGACAATTTTTAGGGCCTTCCTCTGACATCGCCCGCTATAGAGGTCCTGGATGGCAGGAAGCTTGGCCCCAGTGATGTACTGGGCCATACGCACTACCCTCTGTAGCGCCTTGCGGTCGGAGGGCAAGCAGTTGCCATACCAGGCGGTGATGCAACCAGTCAGGATGCTCTCGATGGTGCAGCTGTAGAACCTTTTGAGGATCTGAGGGCTCATGCCAAATCTTTTCAGTCTGATGAGGGGGAATTGGTTTTGTCGTGCCCTCTTCACGACTGTCTTGGTGTGTTTGGACCATGATAGATCGTTGGTGATGTGGACACCAAGGAACTTGAAGCTCTCAACCTGCTCCACTGCAGCCCCGTCGATGAGAATGGTGGCGCGCTCAGTCCTCCTTTTCCTGTAATCCACAATAATCTCTTTTTGTCTTGATCACATTGAGGGAGATGTTGTTATCCTGGCACCACACGGTCAGGTCTCTGACCACCTCCCTATAGGCTGTCTCGTCACTGTTGGTGATCAGGCCTACCACTGTTGTGTCATCGGCAAACTGACGTACTCAACAGGCTTTGGTCATTCTTACTGGTCTGAGGCCAAACCACATGACTACAAACATTGGACACTTTATGGAACACAAAGCCTTCACTAACTCATCCTGGAATATCCAATGCCTGAGGATATCTGCTTTTGGCCTAAAGAGCAGGAACCTGGACTTCATCATAGAAATCAGAAATACAGACATTGTCATCCTACAAGAAACATGGTACAGAGGAGATGGACCCACTGGTTTCCCTCTAGGTTACAGAGAGCTGGTAGTCCCATCCACCACACTACCAGGTGGGTGGTATAGAGGAGACAGACCCACTGGTTGCCCTCTAGGTTACAGAGAGCTGGTAGTCCCATCCACCACACTACCAGGTGGGTGGTATAGAGGAGACGGACCCACTGGTTGCCCTCTAGGTTACAGAGAGCTGGTAGTCCCATCCACCACACTACCAGGTGGGTGGTATAGAGGAGACAGACCCACTGGTTGCCCTCTAGGTTACAGAGAGCGGGTAGTCCCATCCACCACACTACCAGGTGGGTGGTATAGAGGAGATGGACCCACTGGTTGTCCTCTAGGTTACAGAGAGCTGGTAGTCCCATCCACCACACTACCAGGTGGGTGGTATAGAGGAGACAGACCCACTGGTTGTCCTCTAGGTTACAGAGAGCTGGTAGTCCCATCCACCACACTACCAGGTGGGTGGTATAGAGGAGACAGACCCACTGGTTGCCCTCTAGGTTACAGAGAGCTGGTAGTCCCATCCACCACACTACCAGGTGGGTGGTATAGAGGAGACAGACCCACTGGTTGCCCTCTAGGTTACAGAGAGCGGGTAGTCCCATCCACCACACTACCAGGTGGGTGGTATAGAGGAGATGGACCCACTGGTTGTCCTCTAGGTTACAGAGAGCTGGTAGTCCCATCCACCACACTACCAGGTGGGTGGTATAGAGGAGACAGACCCACTGGTTGTCCTCTAGGTTACAGAGAGCTGGTAGTCCCATCCACCACACTACCAGGTGGGTGGTATAGAGGAGACAGACCCACTGGTTGGCCTCTAGGTTACAGAGAGCTGGTAGTCCCATCCACCACACTACCAGGTGGGTGGTATAGAGGAGATGGACCCACTGGTTGCCCTCTGGGTTACAGAGAGCTGGTAGTCCCATCCACCACACTACCAGGTCTACAAGGTGGGTGGTATAGAGGAGACGGACCCACTGGTTGTCCTCTAGGTTACAGAGAGCTGGTAGTCCCATCCACCACACTACCAGGTGGGTGGTATAGAGGAGATGGACCCACTGGTTGCCCTCTAGGTTACAGAGAGCTGGTAGTCCCATCCACCACACTACAAAGGTGGGTGGTATAGAGGAGACGGACCCACTGGTTGTCCTCTAGGTTACAGAGAGCTGGTAGTCCCATCCACCACACTACCAGGTGGGTGGTATAGAGGAGATGGACCCACTGGTTGTCCTCTAGGTTACAGAGAGCTGGTAGTCCCATCCACCACACTACCAGGTGGGTGGTATAGAGGAGACGGACCCACTGGTTGTCCTCTAGGTTACAGAGAGCTGGTAGTCCCATCCACCACACTACCAGGTGGTAGAGAGGAGACAGACCCACTGGTTGTCCTCTAGGTTACAGAGAGCTGGTAGTCCCATCCACCACACTACCAGGTGGTATAGAGGAGACGGACCCACTGGTTGTCCTCTAGGTTACAGAGAGCTGGTAGTCCCATCCACCACACTACCAGGTCTGAAACAGGGAAGGGACTCAGGGGATATGCTAATTTGGTATAGAGCAGACCTAACTCAGTCCATTAAATTAATCAAAACAGGAACATTTTACATTTGGCTAGAAATTCAAAAGGAAATGATCTCAACGGAGAAAAATGTCCTCCTGTGTGCTACCTATATCCCCCCACTAGAATCCCCATACTTTAATGAAGACAGCTTCTCCATCCTAGAGGGTGAAATCAATCATTTCCAGGCCCAGGGACATGTACTAGTCTGTGGCGACCTAAATGCCAGAACCGGTCAAGAACCTGACACCCTCAGCACACAGGGGGACAAACACCTACCTGGAGGTGACAGCATTCCCTCCCCCATATGCCCCCCTAGGCACAACTATGACAACATAACCAACAAAAACGTGTCACCATTCCTGCAGCTCTGTCACACGCTGGGTATGTGCATAGTCAACAGTAGTACACTACTCTAAAGGCCCCTGTTCAACAGTAGTGCACTATGTCAAGAATAGGGTACTATTTAGGATGTATTCTATCATTGGTTAAATACACTGCAGTTCTTGTCTGAAGCCACCAGAGAGAGAAGACATGTCCACTACAGTTGGGGTCAATAACCTTCCTGTAATTCTCTTATCTAACAAAAACTGGATCACAAAAACACAGACTGAAGCGAGAAAGTAAGCGCAGGAGACGAGAGGGAGGGTGAGAAATAGATGGAGAGAGAGAAGAGAGAAGAGAGATGGAGAGAAATAGATGGAGAGAGAGAAGAGAGGGAGGGAGAGAGAGAGAAGAGATGGAGGGAGATAAATAGATGGAGAGAGAGAAGAGAGGGAGGGAGAGAAATAGATAGAGAGAGAGAAGAGAGGGAGGGAGAGAAATAGATAGAGAGAGAGACGAGAGGGAGGGTGAGAAATAGATGGAGCAAGAGAGAAGAGAGAAGAGAGATGGAGAGAAATAGATGGAGGGAGAGAAATAGATGAGAGAGAGAGAAGAGAGGGAGGGAGAGAGAGAGAAGAGATGGAGGGAGAGAAATAGATAGAGAGAGAGAAGAGAGGGAGGGAGAGAAATAGATAGAGAGAGCAAGAGAGAAGAGAGAAGAGAGATGGAGAGAAATAGATGGAGAGAGAGAGAAGAGATGGAGGGAGAGAAATAGATGAGAGAGAGAGAAGAGAGGGAGGGAGAGAAATAGATGGAGAGAGAGAGAGAGAGAGAGAGAAATAGATAGAGAGAGAGGGAGAGAGAGAGAGAGAGAGAGAGAGAGAGAGAGAGAGAGAGAGAGAGGAGAGGGAGATAAGAAAAGCTAAAGGACCCGCTGAATGATCTCATTAGTTGGTAAGTGAAATGGAATGCCTGATTAGGACACACTCATTAGGTCTGAGTCCGAGGATAAATTGGCGAAGGGGGGGGGGGGGGGGTGTAGGGAGAGAACCAGGGCGAGATCGAAAGAGAGAGGGAGAGAGAGAGAGAGAGAGTCAAAGCTAAATTGGACGGCGAGGCTAAAAGAAAGAGAGATTCTAATTAGTCAGAAGAGAAGAAAAGAGGAGAAGAAAATATTGTATTTTGTTACTGAGAAGAACGTGAACGATACTCTCTCAATTTTCAATTCAATATAAAGGGCTTTATTGGCATGGGAAACATATGTTAAGTAGATAATAAACACAAGTGAAATAATCAATCAAAATCAACAGTAAACATTACACCCACAAAAGTTCCAAAGTAATTAAGACATTTCAAATGTCATATTATGTGCAAATTGTTAAAGTACAAAAGGGAAAATAAATAAACATAAATATGGGTTCTATTTACAATGGTGTTTGTTCTTCACGAGTCACACATCTTGCTGCTGTGATGTCACACTGTGGTATTTCACCCAACAGACATGGGAGTTAATCAAAATTGGGTGTGTTTTCGAATACATTGTGGATCTGGCAGTACTATTGCTTAGAGATGAGCTATAGGTGTACCTACCGTGAGAGTCCCCGCAATGCCTAATGTTGAATAGGGGCCTATAGATTAGTGTACTACTGTTGAACAGGGGCCTATAGTGTGCCATTTGGAACTCACCAGTCTTGCAGTAGGAGACCAAAGGAAAAGTGATGTGGTGAAAACATGATCAGCTTTGAAGGCTTCTCAACTGGGGGAAGCAGTTGTCAGTATTAAAGTGTCCTATTAGACTGGTCTTTAACACGGCTTGACAAGCATGACTTGCATTGAAATGGTGCTAAATCGACTTGAATTGAAATGGTGCTGAATCGACTTGCATTGAAATGGTGCTGAATTGACTTGCATTGAAATGGTGCTGAATCGACTTGCATTGAAATGGTCCACATGAACCTTGGTACATAACCGATGACACCGATGTAGTTTTTTAATAAGTTCAGTTTGCATTTGTTGGTAAACAACAATAAATAATTGATGTGGAGGGCAGGCCGGGGGAAGGAGAAGTTTGATGTAGGATCCAGCTGGAGCTAGAAAAGCCTTTGTTTTGGCAGCCAGGCCTATGGGACGGTAGAGCCTCTCTCTCTCTCTCTCTCTCTCTCTCTCTCTCTCTCTCTCTCTCTGTCTCTGTCTCTCTCTCTCTCTCTCTCTGTCTCTCTCTCTCTCTGTCTCTCTCTCTCTCTCTCTCTCTCTCTCTCTCTCTCTCTGTCTCTCTCTCTGTTCTCTCTCTCTCTCTCTGTCTCTCTGTCTCTCTGTCTGTCTCTCTCTGTCTCTCTCTGTCTGTCTCTCTTGCTCTCTCTCTATCTCTCTCTGTTCTCTCTCTCTCTCTCTCTCTGTCTCTCTCTCTCTCTCTGTCTCTCTCTCTCTCTCTCTCTCTGTTCTCTCTCTCTCTCTCTCTCTCTGTTCTCTCTCTCTCTCTCTCTGTCTCTCTCTCTCTCTCTATCTCTCTCTCTGTTCTCTCTCTCTCTCTCTCTCTCTCACACACACATAAAGCTGTTTGTTTTGGGTTCTATAACACAGACAGAAGAGGAGTTGGAACTACGCAGAATCTTCAGCCTCTGCAACCATTCGATTTTCATTTGATCCAGAGAAGAATTATATTATTTTAAATTTCCTCCAGAGAATAATTATATTATTTTCAATTTCCTCCAGAGAATAATTATATTATTTTAAATTTCCTCCAGAGAATAATTATATGACTTTAAATTTGCTGAAGAGAATAATTCCATTATCTTAATTTCCTCAGTCTTCTGAATAGTGATAAGGACATCTAGGCGAGGAACATTCTTACATTCCACACACATTAACAAAGCGAGGACAGCACACAAACACTCTTTATTTTAATGAGATGGTAATGGAATGTTCCCTGTTGTATTCACTTTCTGTTTATATATTTTTTCTTTTTGTATAATTGTGTTAAGCATGATTTCTACACGACATTGACAACAACCAATAGGGCAATTCATTTCCAGTCCATACAGAACATGTTTGACGGGTCCTCGCGTGCTCTGTTGAACCAGGTTTTATTCAGCCCCACAGAATGACAGCAAAGACCTGCCTTTGGCATTGCTTTAAACATGTGACATAAAGGAAAAAATAGAATTCAGGTAGTAGGACATCTGTTTGTGCGTGTTTGCTTGCGTGTGTATGTACACAGCATTCAAGGAATTATGAGGTGAATTGATAGCGAGATGAACATTGGGAGATGGCGGGAGCAAAATTGTCACGTTCTGATCATAGAGAGCTTTTATTTTCTATGGTAGAGTAGGTCAAGGCGTGACAGGGAGTTTTGTCTAGTTTATTTATTTCTATGTTTGTTCTAGTTTCTTTTTTCTATGTTGGGTTTTTTGTCTAGTTTCTGTATTTCTATGTGGGGTTCTAGTTTCTGTATTTCTATGTTGGTGTCACGTCCTGACCATGGTAAGCTGTTATTTTCTATGGTAGAGTAGGTCAGGGCATGACAGGTTTTTTTTCTAGTTTAGATTTTCTATGTTGTTATATTCTAGTTTTTGTATTTCTATGTTGGGTTTTGTTTGGGATGATCTCCAATTAGAGGCAGCTGGTCATCGTTGTGCTTACCGTGGGGAGCGAGTGACTAAGCAAGCACCGTGTTATGCGGTGAATTCACAGCCCGGTGCGATCTGTGCCCACGCCCCGCATTTGCCGAGCTAGCTTGAGATTTCAGCTAGGAAGGGTGGTGACAGCTCAGCGCTCCTGGTCTCCAGTTCGCCTTCTCGGTCCAGGATATCCTGCGCCGGCTCTGCGCAGTGTGTCGCCAGTGCGTATTTACAGCCCAGTGCGTCCTGTGCCAGCGCCCCGCATTTGCCGGGCGAAAGTAAGCATCCAGCCAGGATGGGTTGTGCCAGCCCTAAGCTCGAGACCTCCAGTGCGCCTCCACGGCCCAGTATATCCTGTGCCTGCTCCTCACACTTGCCCTGAGGTGCGTGTTACCAGTCTGGCGCCACCTGTGCCAGCCCTATGCATCAGGTCTCTAGTGCGCCTGCCCAGTCCAGAGCTTCCGGCGACGGTTGCCAGTCCGGAACCTCCTGAGATGGCCCACAGTCTGGAGCCTTCTGCGACAGTCTGCATTCCAGAGTCTCCAGCGGCGGTCTGCAGTCCAGAACCTCCGGTGATGATCCGCGGTCCTGGTCCTTCGGTGACGATCCAGGGTCCGGTGACACAAAAGCGGAGGGATCAGCGTGCGGAGCGGGGATTACGCCCCGAACCGGAGCCGCCTCCTCATGTTGGAGGATCCGTGGGATGAGAAGGTTCTTCGTACTGCACAAGAGCCGCCATAGACATTAGTCACCCTCCCTACCCTCACTTTTTTAATTTATTTTTTAGGTGCGTTCGGAGTCCGCACCTTTGGGGGGGTACTGTCACGTCCTGACCATAGAAAGCTGTTATTTTCTATGGTAGAGTAGGTCAGGGCATGACAGGGTTTTTTTCTAGTTTAAATTTGTTGTGTTATGTTCTAGTTTTTGCGTTCTATGTTGGGTTTTGTTTGGGATGATCTCCAATTAGAGGCAGCTGGTCATCGTTGTCTCTAATTGGAGATCATTCTTAAGTAGGTGTTTTTCCCACTAGGTTTTGTGGGAGATTATTTTGAGTAAGTGTATGTTGCACCTCTTCGTCACGGTTTGTTGTTTTGTTCATTAGTTTATTTGTATGTCTTGCATAGTTTCACAGTTATAATAAAATGTGGAACGATACACACGCTGCGCTTTGGTCCCATTCTTCAGACAGCCGTGACAAAAATATTGAACTTCAGTAATATCAGACAGACAGACTGACAGACAAGGGTAAATAAAATAGGAGGAAAGGAGAGTTGAAGATCTGGAAAGAGACAGACTGACAGACTGGAGAGAGGAGGATATGACAAGAATAGATACTGAGGGATTCTAGAAGAGGTTTTGAGGGTTTAGGGAGGAATACATATGGAGGGATGAGGGTTTAGGGAGGAATACGTATGGAGGGATGAGGGTTTAGGGAGGAATACGTATGGAGGGATGAGGGTTTAGGGAGGAATACGTATGGAGGGATGAGGGTTTAGGGAGGAATACGTACAGAGGGATGAGGGTTTAGGGAGGAATACGTATGGAGGGATGAGGGTTTAGGGAGGAATACGTACAGAGGGATGAGGGTTTAGGGTGGAATACGTATGGAGGGATGAGGGTTTAGGGAGGAATACGTACAGAGGGATGAGGGTTTAGGGAGGAATACGTATGGAGGGATGAGGGTTTAGGGAGGAATACGTACAGAGGGATGAGGGTTTAGGGAGGAATACGTATGGAGGGATGAGGGTTTAGGGAGGAATACGTATGGAGGGATGAGGGTTTAGGGAGGAATACGTACAGAGGGATGAGGGTTTAGGGATGAATACGCATGGAGGGATGGGGTCCTTGCTCACATTTTGGGTCAGTCACAGTGGTCAGGTATTCTGCCACTGTGTACTCTCTGTTCAGGGCCAAATAGCATTCTAGTTTGCTCAGTTCTTTTTGTTAATTCTTTCCAATGCCTCAAGAAATTATCTTTTTGTTTTCTCATGATTTGGTTGGGTCTAATTGTGTTGCTGTGCTGGGACTCTGTGGGGTCTGTTTGTGTTTGTGAACAGAGCCCCAGGACCAGCTTGCTTGGGGGGACTCTTCTCCAGGTTCATCTCTCTGTAGGTGATGGCTTTGTTATGGAAGGTTTGGGAATCGCTTCCTTTTAGGTGGTTGTAGAATTTAACGGCTCTTTTCTGGATTTTGATCATTAGCGGGTATCGTTTCAATTCTGCTCTGCATGCATTATTTGGTGTTCTACGTTGTACATGGAGGATGTTTTTGCAGAATTCTGCATGCAGAGTCTCAATTTGATGTTTGTCTCATTTTGTGAATTCTTGGTCGGACCCCAGACCTCACAAACATAAAGGGCAATGGGTTCTATAACTGATTCAAGTATTTTTAGCCAGATCCTAATTGGTATGTTGAATTTTATGTTCCTTTTGATGGCATAGAAGGCCCTTCTTGCCTTGTCTCTGAGATCGTTCATAGCCTTGTGGAAGTTACCTGTGGTGCTGATGTTTAGGCCGAGGTATGTATAGTTTTTTGTGTCCTCTAGGGCAAAGGTGTCTAGATAGAATTTGTACTCGTGGTCCTTGAATCCGGACCTTTTTTGGAACACCATTATTTTTGTCTTACTGGGATTTACAGAGTCTATGCAGAAGATCTAGGTGACCATCTCTCTACCCTCTCTCTCCCATCTCTTTCTCTCCAATCTTTTTCTCTCCCATCTCTCTCCCCTTTCTCTCTCTCCCATCTCATTCTCTCCAATCTTTTTTCTCTCCCATCTCTCTCCCCTTTCTCTTTCTCCCATCTCTTTCTCTCTCTCCCCTATCTTTCTCTCCTATCTCTCTCCTTTCTTTCTCTCTCCCCTCTCTTTCTCTCCCTCTCCTCTCTCCCCTCTCTTTCTCTCCCATATCTCTCCCTTCTCTTTTTCTGTCCCCCAATTCTTTCTCTCCCATCTCTGTCCCCTATCTTTCTCTCTCTCTCCCCTACCTTTCTCATCATCAAACTCAGAGCTGGCTGAGCAGTGTATTCAGTGTGTTCAGCTGGTTCAGTGTGTTCAGCTGGTTCAGTGTGTTCAGCTGGTTCAGAGTGTTCAGCTGGTGCAGTGTGTTCAGCTGGTTCAGTTGGTTCAGCTGGTTCAGAGTGTTCAGCTGGTTCAGTTGGTTCAGTGTGTTCAGCTGGTTCAGAGTGTTCAGCTGGTTCAGAGTGTTCAGCTGGTTCAGAGTGTTCAGCTGGTTCAGAGTGTTCAGCTGGTTCAGAGTGTTCAGCTGGTTCAGCTGGTTCAGTGTGTTCAGCTGGTTCAGAGTGTTCAGCTGGTGCAGAGTGTTCAGCTGGTTCAGTTGGTTCAGCTGGTTCAGAGTGTTCAGCTGGTTCAGAGTGTTCAGCTGGTTCAGCTGGTTCAGTGTGTTCAGCTGGTTCAGAGTGTTCAGCTGGTGCAGAGTGTTCAGCTGGTTCAGTTGGTTCAGTGTGTTCAGCTGGTTCAGAGTGTTCAGCTGGTGCAGTGTGTTCAGCTGGTTCAGTTGGTTCAGCTGGTTCAGTTGGTTCAGCTGGTTCAGTGTATTCAGCTGGTTCAGAGTGTTCAGTTGGTTCAGTGTGTTCAGTTGGTTCAGAGTGTTCAGTTGGTTCAGCTGGTTCAGTGTATTCAGCTGGTTCAGAGTGTTCAGTTGGTTCAGAGTGTTCAGTTGGTTCAGTGTGTTCAGTTGGTTCAGAGTGTTCAGTTGGTTCAGAGTGTTCAGTTGGTTCAGAGTGTTCAGTTGGTTCAGAGTGTTCAGCTGGTTCAGTGTGTTCAGTTGGTTCAGAGTGTTCAGTTGGTTCAGAGTGTTCAGTTGGTTCAGAGTGTTCAGTTGGTTCAGAGTGTTCAGCTGGTTCAGTGTGTTCAGCTGGTTCAGCTGGTTCAGTTGGTTCAGAGTGTTCAGTTGGTTCAGTGTATTCAGCTGGTTCAGAGTGTTCAGTTGGTTCAGAGTGTTCAGTTGGTTCAGTGTATTCAGCTGGTTCAGTGTTCAGTTGGTTCAGAGTGTTCAGTTGGTTCAGTGTGTTCAGCTGGTGCAGTGTGTTCAGCTGGTTCAGTGTTCAGCTGATTCAGTGTGTTCAGTTGGTTCAGTGTATTCAGCTGGTTCAGTTAAACACACTAATCTGTTGACAGCCTTACTCCTCATCCACCTGCCTGTGGAAAATACAGAATTTGGGCAAGTTTCCACCCCCAACTACGATGTTGAAATATATTTATTCAAATGCCACTACTCATCAGAGAGGAGTAGCAATAAATGGAGTTACACAATGGGGACAGTGAGTAACTCAGTCTGCCATAGAGGTCTTGTATCTCAGTCAGAGAGACATTGCTGCCTTAATAACTGGTTATTATATTCTTGCTGCAAGTGATTTTGACGGTGCTGTGTCTCGTAAACAGACTGAATCTAATCCTATTGATCTGAAACTATATATTGTAATTGATCAATATGGGATGTTGTCATATTTTTGTCCCCACCAACCAATCAAAACCAGCACATCAGTGTGGGCAGTTGGTTCAGAGTGTTCAGCTGGTTCAGTGTGTTCAGCTGGTTCAGTGTGTTCAGCTGGTTCAGTGTGTTCAGTTGGTTCAGTTGGTTCAGTGTGTTCAGAGTGTTCAGTGTGTTCAGCTGGTTCAGTGTGTTCAGCTGGTTCAGTGTATTCAGCTGGTTCAGTGTGTTCAACTGGTTCAGTGTGTTCAGTTGGTTCAGTGTGTTCAGTTGGTTCAGTTGGTTCAGTGCGTTCAGTGTGTTCAGTGCGTTTAGTGTGAGTAGTGTGTTCAGCTGGTTCAGTGTGTTCAGTTGGTTCAGTGTGTTCAGTTGGTTCAGTGTGTTCAGTTGGTTCAGTTGGTTCAGTGCGTTCAGTGTGTTCAGTGCGTTCAGTGCGTTCAGTGTGTTCAGTGCGTTTAGTGTGAGTAGTGTGTTCAGCTGGTTCAGTGTGTTCAGTGTGTTCAGCTGGTTCAGCTAAACACTGTCCCAGAGGATATTTTGGCAATGGTTAGGATGGAATCGCATGCCCAACATACAGTGGTATAAAGTACTTAAGCAAAAATACTTTAAAGTACTACTCAAGTCATTTTTGGGGTATCTGTACTTTACTTTACTATTTATATTTTTGACAACTTACATTACCTCACTACATTCCTAAAGAAAATTATGTACTTTTTCCCTGACACCCTAAAGTACTCCTTACATTTTGAATGCTTAGCAGGACAGGAAAATGGTACAATTCACTCACTTATCAACAGAACATCCCTGGTCATCCCTACTGCCTCTGTTCTGGCGGACTCACTAAACACACATGCTTCGTTTGTAAATGATGTGTGCCCATGGCTATCCGTGAGCAATTTACAACAATACATTTGTGCCGTCTGGTTTCCTTAATATAAGCAATTTGAAATGATTCATACTTTTACTTTTGATACTTATTTCTTAATATTTATTCAAATTCTTAATTTTTTTTTTGCTGTCAAGACACCCTTATGTATGAGGGTGTGGGAAACAAAACTAGGGCATGAAGGACGTAAAAAATATTGTGTGTGTCTGCGTATGAGAGATAGTGTGTTTATCTCTGTGTGCATGTTAATCTGTCTCCTTAATTTCCTTATTTCATTACATTTCAAACTCTTTATCCAAAATTCTGCTCATTCCTCAATTCCTATTTCCCCTATCACTCTATCTCCCTTGCTCCCAAATTTTCTTCTCTCTGTAAGTCCAAGTCAAACACACACACACACACACACACACACACACACACACACACACACACACACACACACACACACACACACACACACACACCACACACACACAGGAGAAGACAACAAAACAAAACATCACTCAAATACGTTTTTTTTTGCTGCCAAGAAGTTTCCTTTTGTTTGAAACTTTGTTTCTTAAATCCTGTTAATTGTTGTAATGAATTTTTTACAATCATGTTTTTTTTTTTCATTATATTTTTTTTGCAAAAACACAAGTAAGTTTCTAGACATTTCATTTTAAATTAGTTTGCTTGAACAAATTAAAAAAAAAGGGTAATTTTGAGATATTCATATTTTTTTAAAATGTTGAATTAATTAATGTGTTTTTTTAATTTTATTTCAGAATCTAGACCCTCCATATTGTAGAGCTCACTATAAGGTGTCTAATGATACCAAGGTGTAGTCATGTTCACGGTTCACGAATCATAGGGTCTTACAGGGAGACATGTTTAGGTCTAAAAGGGGCATAAAATGGCCACTTTCTTCGTGGCTTTCTCAAAAATGGTTTTGTGATACAAATGTAAAAAAGCATTTCTAATATCCTTCCTCCCAATGAAGTTTCAAATGTAAGAATTGGCAGAGAAATCATAAACCCATATATTTTCCTCTTCCACTGTCATGGAATCGTTCTAGAAAATATTCACTCACCGACTGATATTTCAGACACGTGGAAGAGTTTTCTACCTTCGTCCTGCATCCATATGCATATCTCACTCTTTCGCTCTGATTATTGGTCTTTCTACATCCCTCTTTTAAATGTCTCTCTCTCTCTTCCTATCTCACTCTCTTTTAATGTCTCTCTCTCTCTCTTCCTATCTCACTCTCTTTTAATGTCTCTCTCTTCCTATCTCACTCTCTTTTAATGTCTCTCTCTCTCTCTTCCTCTCACTCTCTTTTAATGTCTCTCTCTCTCTTCCTATCTCACTCTCTTTTAATGTCTCTCTCTCTCTTCCTCTCACTCTCTTTTAATGTCTCTCTCTCTCTTCCTCTCACTCTCTTTTAATGTCTCTCTCTTCCTATCTCGCTCTCTTTTAATGTCTCTCTCTCTTCCTATCTCACTCTCTTTTAATGTCTCTCTCTCTCTTCCTCTCACTCTCTTTTAATGTCTCTCTCTCTCTTCCTCTCACTCTCTTTTAATGTCGCTCTCTTCCTATCTCACTCTCTTTTAATGTCTCTCTCTCTCTTCCTCTCACTCTCTTTTAATGTCTCTCTCTCTTCCTCTCACTCTCTTTTAATGTCTCTCTCTTCCTATCTCGCTCTCTTTTAATGTCTCTCTCTCTTCCTATCTCACTCTCTTTTAATGTCTCTCTCTCTTCCTCTCACTCTCTTTTAATGTCTCTCTCTTCCTATCTCACTCTCTTTTAATGTCTCTCTCTCTTCCTATCTCACTCTCTTTTAATGTCTCTCTCTCTTCCTCTCACTCTCTTTTAATGTCTCTCGTTCTTTTTTCTTGGTTGAATGTGTTAACTTCACTTGACGAGAGAGAGAAAGAGAGAGTGCGAGAAAGAGAGAGAGAGTGCGAGAGAGAGAGAGAGTGCGAGAAAGAGAGAGAGTGCGAGAGAGAGAGAGAGTGCGAGAGACAGTGTGTGAGAGACAGAGTGTGAGAGAGTGAGAGAGAGTGCGCAAGAGTGTGAGAGAGTGAGAGAGAGTGTGCGAGAGTGAGCGAGAAAGAGAGTGCGAGAGACTGCGAGAAAGAGAGTGAGTGCGAGAGAGAGAGAGTGCGTGAGAGAGAGAGTGCGAGAGAGAGAGAGAGAGAGACAGTGAGACAGAGAGAGACAGAGAGAGAGAGAGAGAGAGACAGAGCAACAGAGAGAGAGACAGAAAGAGAGAGAGACCAAGAGAGTGACAGAGAGAGAGAGAGAGAGAGAGAGAGAGAGAGACAGAGAGAGAGACAGAGACAGAGACAGAGAGAGACAGAGAGAGAGTGACAGAGAGAGAGACAGAGAGAGAGAGAGAGAGAGAGAGAGACAGAGACAGAGAGACAGAGAGAGAGTGACAGAGAGAGAGAGAGACAGAGACAGAGACAGAGAGAGAGTGACAGAGAGAGAGAGAGAGAGAGAGAGAGAGAGAGAGAGAGACAGAGAGACAGAGAGAGAGTGACAGAGAGAGAGAGTGGTGGACAGTGAATAAGACAGTGTAAGACACCCTTATGTATGAGGGTGTGGGAAACAAAACTAGGGCATGAAGGACGTAAAAAATATTGTGTGTGTCTGCGTATGAGAGATAGTGTGTTTATCTCTGTGTGCATGTTAATCTGTCTCCTTAATTTCCTTATTTCATTACATTTCAAACTCTTTATCCAAAATTCTGCTCATTCCTCAATTCCTATTTCCCCTATCACTCTATCTCCCTTGCTCCCAAATTTTCTTCTCTCTGTAAGTCCAAGTCCAACACACACACACACACACACACACAAAGGAGAAAACAACAAAACAGTCCATCTCAGCGATATGACAACAATTATTTTTAATGTAGTTTATAAACAGCTTTTGAATCTGGCGTAGTTTTATAACCACATACAAAATTAGGGTCGCATTGTGGGAGGGAGGGAGGGGAGGGAGGGAGGGAGGGAGGGGAGGGAGGGAGGGAGGGAGGGGAGGGAAGAAAATACAGAGGATGAGGAGGAGGAATGGAAGGAAACAGAAAAGTGCACCATTTATCTGAACTGACTCTGCTCAACAAAGTAAAGACAGAACGGAAGAAAGAACAAATGAAAATAAGTGCAGTATCCTTCAGACAGACTGAAAGGACAGAAAGGACCGAGCCAGTTCCTCCGTGGTTACAAACGTCACCCTCTCATCAACGAACGGACACAGAGGTCATTTTACAGCATCACCTCAAGGTTTTTACAGCAGTTAAAAATATTGACTAGCGCAGCCGTCACCAACCCTGGTCCTGAAGACACACGGCAGGGAGTGCACCACCACACCTGATTCAACTAATCAGAACTGAATCACCACTAGGGTTGGATGGTATCCAGACTCTTATCCCGGGATTTGAGGTATTACCCGCTTAGTACACAAGGGGGCGCCAAAAACAAAAAAACAAAAAGTCCATTAGGGGTCTATTACCAGAATGCTAACAAAATTAGCACAAGTAATAGCGAATTTCCATGGAGCCTGCTAGCTAAATATTCTAACGAACGCAAACGGCAGCCCAGCTTATAAAGTTATACGTATACATAGGTAGGCCACCGAATGCCATTTTTGGTGAATTTGTGAACGAGAGACATTGTGCAAATGAACAGTACTGGCTCTGGAGCAGCATGTGTACACACTGTGTCTGTGTGAAGTCTGGAGTCACTAGGGCAACGGGCCTGCTCTGCTCTGCTCGGAGAAGATGGAGGAGGAGCAGACAGCCGAGGACGGAGAGGAGAAAAAAACTTAATGAAATCAAAAGATTGCAGTGGCAGCTGTACAAATGACTAATCCAAAGGGCTTTGGCTTCTCCAACACGGCAGAAAGCCAACATAATATAATATAATTCATTCAGCCACTTAATTAACTAGCAAGTTAAACTTAGGAGTTGCGTTAATGCAGAATTCTTTATTTTTCAGGCAGGAAAAAAAAAAGGTAAAACGCATAAGAAATATCTTGTTGCGTTTTGTAAACGCAGATCTATTGTAATTTTTGCTCAGCATCAGACAAATTTTGTGCTTCAGTTGCACTTCTCCACTCGGGTGAGAATTCAGACAGAGCTTTGACTGATGTGTAGCTACTTTTCTGTGTAGCTGACGTGTAGCTACTTTCTATTTAGTTTTAGATGTTCAAGTGTGGCCTGGAGTGCTTAAAAAAATTTCCCTTGCGTTGCACATTTCATCAGGCCGTAGTTAGCCGACACCTGTACTAGCCGAATCAGGTGTGTCAGTGCAGGGCTGGAACAAAAGCTCTCGCGGTTCCCACAGGAATGAATTGAGAAACACAGGATTAGTTGAATCAGGTCTGTTAGTGCCGGGCTGGAACAAAAGCCCTGTATATCTCCAGGACCAGGTTTGGAGACCACTGGTCTACAGGGACATCCGTCACCGTGGGGACAGCTTAGTGAGTGTAGGACTGGACAGGGCTGGGCAAGGCTGGGGACGTGTTGTTACCACTCCAGTCCACAAGGAGCGCTGTGGGTCCTCTGTCACTTAAACCCTTTATCACCTCTCCATGAAGAAGAGTTCCAGATCCTGAAGAAGGTTCTAGAACCATGAATAAGAATTCCAGAACACTGAAGGTTTGTGAATCACGAAGAGAGTTCCAGAAACATGAAGGTTCCGGAAACATGAAGAAGATTCCTTATCCTGAAGAATGTTCCAGAATCACGAGGAGAGTTCCAGAGCTCTCCGTCTCCTCAGACATAGCAGCAGTTCAGTAGAATCAGAACGTTCCATGTTCAGTCTCTCAGATCCATTGTGTAGTTTAGAACATTCACAACACTCCAGAATGAGGACTGCACCTGAAGCAGCAGTTAAGCCCATTCTCTCTTCTCATTGGAGTTCCAAATACTCATTGCCATCATTCCTTCATTATTCCTCTCTGACTGATGTTAAAATACCCCATGTACATTTATGTTCATGTGTGGCAGGCTCCACAACAAGCCATGAGGCTATTGGAGAGATGAAATAACCTCTCAACTCCCTTCTTAGCTATCATTGACCTCTGACTTCTGGGCTTTGAGCCTCTTGAGCATGTAGGTTTGCCGTAGGCACTAACCTCTCCCTCTTTCCCCACTGGGCACACACTGGTTGAATCAACATTGTTTCCACATCATTTTAATGAAATTACATTGAACCAACGTGGAAAAGATGTTGAATTGATGTCTGTTTCCCAGTGGGTCTCTACAACTAGAATGGCTGATAAGTATGATAAGTATTCACCCCCCCCCCCCCCCCCCCCTGGATTTTCACATTTTGTTGCGTTACAAATTGGAATTGAAAGGGATTTAATTATGATTTTTTTGTTTGTTATTGATCTACACATAATACTCCATAATGTCAAGGTTGAAATGTAATTCTACCAATGTTTACAAAGGAATACAATTTCAATAACTTAAAATATATTAGTTGCATAAGTATTCACCCCCTTTGTTTAGGCAAGTCTAAATTAGTTCAGGATAAAATATGGCTTAAAGATAGAATCCTTAAATTGTTACACATTTTTTGGACTATGGACTACTAACGATATATACCCATTGATTATTGTAGAATGCTTCATGAGCTTAGTTCAATGTTTGTAAATGATGTAAATGTAAACAAACACTGTATAGCCTATAACAAACACTGTATAGCCTCAAAACAAACACTGTATAGCCTCAAAACAAACACTGTATAGCCTCAAAACAAACACTGTATAGCCTCAAAACAAACACTGTATAGCCTCAAAACATGGCTACAACTATCATTTTGAAATCATGGAAGGTCTGTCCATGAATTTGAAAGTCGTTACATTTCTCCATGCCCATCCCTCAGCTTGATTTTTTTTTTTTTTATACCAAAACAGAGGCGGGATAAACACTTTGTTTTTGCGTCAAGGATTCCAGCATTGACAAATCACATAGTAAGTGACATGGACTCACTCTGTGTGAAATAATAGGGGTTGACATGATTTTTTTGAATCGCTACCCCTTCCTCTGTCCCCCAGATATACAACATTTGTAAGATTCCTCAGTCAAGTATTGAATTTGAAGCGCAGATTCGACTACGAAACTAGGGAGCTTTTAGAAAGACTCATAAAGACATGGAGACTGTTTACATAAACAGCACTTTACTGTAGATTAGTTACACTCTTTAATATGGGCACCTGGTAACCTAGAGGTTAAGAGTGTTGGGTCAGTAACACAGTTTAATATGGGCACCTGGTAACCTAGAGGTTAATAAGAGTGTTGGGTCAGTAACGCAGTTTAATATGGGCAGCTGGTAACCTAGAGGTTAATAAGAGTGTTGGGTCAGTAACACAGTTTAATATGGGCAGCTGGTAACCTAGAGGTTAATAAGAGTGTTGGGTCAGTAACACAGTTTAATATGGGCAGCTGGTAACCTAGAGGTTAATAAGAGTGTTGGGTCAGTAACACAGTTTAATATGGGCAGCTGGTAACCTAGAGGTTAATAAGAGTGTTGGGTCAGTAACACAGTTTAATATGGGCAGCTGGTAACCTAGAGGTTAATAAGAGTGTTGGGTCAGTAACACAGTTTAATATGGGCAGCTGGTAACCTAGAGGTTAATAAGAGTGTTGGGTCAGTAACACAGTTTAATATGGGCAGCTGGTAACCTAGAGGTTAATAAGAGTGTTGGGTCAGTAACACAGTTTAATATGGGCAGCTGGTAACCTAGAGGTTAATAAGAGTGTTGGGTCAGTAACACAGTTTAATATGGGCAGCTGGTAACCTAGAGGTTAATAAGAGTGTTGGGTCAGTAACGCAGTTTAATATGGGCAGCTGGTAACCTAGAGGTTAATAAGAGTGTTGGGTCAGTAACGCAGTTTAATATGGGCACCTGGTAACCTAGAGGTTAATAAGAGTGTTGGGTCAGTAACACAGTTTAATATGGGCAGCTGGTAACCTAGAGGTTAATAAGAGTGTTGGGTCAGTAACACAGTTTAATATGGGCAGCTGGTAACCTAGAGGTTAATAAGAGTGTTGGGTCGGTAACACAGTTTAATATGGGCAGCTGGTAACCTAGAGGTTAATAAGAGTGTTGGGTCGGTAACACAGTTTAATATGGGCAGCTGGTAACCTAGAGGTTAATAAGAGTGTTGGGTCAGTAACACAGTTTAATATGGGCAGCTGGTAACCTAGAGGTTAATAAGAGTGTTGGGTCAGTAACACAGTTTAATATGGGCAGCTGGTAACCTAGAGGTTAATAAGAGTGTTGGGTCAGTAACACAGTTTAATATGGGCAGCTGGTAACCTAGAGGTTAATAAGAGTGTTGGGTCAGTAACACAGTTTAATATGGGCAGCTGGTAACCTAGAGGTTAATAAGAGTGTTGGGTCAGTAACACAGTTTAATATGGGCAGCTGGTAACCTAGAGGTTAATAAGAGTGTTGGGTCAGTAACACAGTTTAATATGGGCAGCTGGTAACCTAGAGGTTAATAAGAGTGTTGGGTCAGTAACACAGTTTAATATGGGCAGCTGGTAACCTAGAGGTTAATAAGAGTGTTGGGTCAGTAACGCAGTTTAATATGGGCACCTGGTAACCTAGAGGTTAATAAGAGTGTTGGGTCAGTAACGCAGTTTAATATGGACAGCTGGTAACCTAGAGATTAATAAGAGTGTTGGGTCAGTAACACAGTTTAATATGGACAGCTGGTAACCTAGAGGTTAATAAGAGTGTTGGGTCAGTAACACTCTTTAATATGGGCAGCTGGTAACCTAGAGGTTAATAAGAGTGTTGGGTCAGTAACGCAGTTTAATATGGACAGCTGGTAACCTAGAGATTAATAAGAGTGTTGGGTCAGTAACACAGTTTAATATGGACAGCTGGTAACCTAGAGGTTAAGAGTGTTGGGTCAGTAACACAGTTTAATATGGACAGCTGGTAACCTAGAGGTTAATAAGAGTGTTGGGTCAGTAACACTCTTTAATATGGGCAGCTGGTAACCTAGAGGTTAATAAGAGTGTTGGGTCAGTAACACTCTTTAATATGGGCAGCTGGTAACCTAGAGGTTAATAAGAGTGTTGGACCAGTAACACTCTTTAATATGGACAGCTGGTAACCTAGAGGTTAATAAGAGTGTTGGGTCAGTAACGCAGTTTAATATGGGCAGCTGGTAACCTAGAGGTTAATAAGAGTGTTGGGTCAGTAACACAGTTTAATATGGACAGCTGGTAACGTAGAGGTTAATAAGAGTGTTGGGTCAGTAACACTCTTTAATATGGGCAGCTGGTAACCTAGAGGTTAATAAGAGTGTTGGGTCAGTAACACTCTTTAATATGGGCAGCTGGTAACCTAGAGGTTAATAAGAGTGTTGGACCAGTAACACTCTTTAATATGGACAGCTGGTAACCTAGAGGTTAATAAGAGTGTTGGGTCAGTAACGCAGTTTAATATGGGCAGCTGGTAACCTAGAGGTTAATAAGAGTGTTGGGTCAGTAACGCAGTTTAATATGGGCACCTGGTAACCTAGAGGTTAATAAGAGTGTTGGGTCAGTAACGCAGTTTAATATGGGCAGCTGGTAACCTAGAGGTTAATAAGAGTGTTGGGTCAGTAACGCAGTTTAATATGGGCACCTGGTAACCTAGAGGTTAATAAGAGTGTTGGGTCAGTAACTCAGTTTAATATGGGCAGCTGGTAACCTAGAGGTTAATAAGAGTGTTGGGTCAGTAACGCAGTTTAATATGGGCAGCTGGTAACCTAGAGGTTAATAAGAGTGTTGGGTCAGTAACACAGTTTAATATGGACAGCTGGTAACCTAGAGGTTAAGAGTGTTGGGTCAGTAACACAGTTTAATATGGACAGCTGGTAACCTAGAGGTTAATAAGAGTGTTGGGTCAGTAACACTCTTTAATATGGGCAGCTGGTAACCTAGAGGTTAATAAGAGTGTTGGGTCAGTAACACAGTTTAATATGGGCAGCTGGTAACCTAGAGGTTAATAAGAGTGTTGGGTCAGTAACACAGTTTAATATGGGCAGCTGGTAACCTAGAGGTTAATAAGAGTGTTGGGTCAGTAACACAGTTTAATATGGGCAGCTGGTAACCTAGAGGTTAATAAGAGTGTTGGGTCAGTAACACAGTTTAATATGGGCAGCTGGTAACCTAGAGGTTAAGAGTGTTGGGTCAGTAACACAGTTTAATATGGGCAGCTGGTAACCTAGAGGTTAATAAGAGTGTTGGGTCAGTAACACAGTTTAATATGGGCAGCTGGTAACCTAGAGGTTAATAAGAGTGTTGGGCCAGTAACACAGTTTAATATGGGCAGCTGGTAACCTAGAGGTTAAGAGTGTTGGGTCAGTAACACAGTTTAATATGGGCAGCTGGTAACCTAGAGGTTAAGAGTGTTGGACCAGTAACACAGTTTAATATGGACAGCTGGTAACCTAGAGGTTAATAAGAGTGTTGGGTCAGTAACACAGTTTAATATGGACAGCTGGTAACCTAGAGGTTAATAAGAGTGTTGGGCCAGTAACACAGTTTAATATGGGCAGCTGGTAACCTAGAAGTTAATAAGAGTGTTGGGTCAGTAACACAGTTTAATATGGGCACCTGGTAACCTAGAGGTTAATAAGAGTGTTGGGCCAATTGACATTTTAGGGATGTTTTTCTAGTATGGCAACACCGTGTTAGGGTGACATTATCATCATGGCTGAGGTATCCTCTCAGGTGATATGGCTGTAGTAGTGCTCTTACTCTTGGATTCTCAATTGAATCAATCACACAATCAGAACCCTAGAGGTGAGACTGATACTCCCCTATATGACATCATCAAAGAGCGACGAGTAATTCCCCTGGCTCTCAACAGAGTACACTTCAATACACACCTCAGTGTAGGAACCAGAGCTGGTCAGTCACGGGTGTGTGTTCTGAACTGTACTGTAGGGTGTTGTTGATAGAACATTAGCTACATGTAAACCCAGTCTCAGCTGAGTGACAGCAGCACAGCCAACAGGATGCAGAGAAAAGTCCCAGCGGGGCAGGACGCCACGTTACTATTGGCTCTCTTGACCCCACTGGGCGGGCCAACTGATGTCCTGGGGACACACTTGTTCTTCCTGCGAGGGGGGACGGAGGGGTTGTATTTATTTCCTCCAGGGGTGTAGTCCTCCTCCTCCCTCAGTACCTGCACCTCGTTCTGACCACCCTTGCCACCCTTTCCCTTGCGGCCCCGGGTACAGTTCCTGTGACTCCCCTTGGGCGGCCTGGGAAGGGGTAAGGGTAGGGGCGAAGGGGATGGCTCCCAGTTGTTCTGGTCCCTGTGTGGGAGGTGTGGGTGCTGGTGGTGGTTATGCCGGTGCTTGTGGTTCCTGTGATGGAGTCGATGGTGCTCGTCTTTCGTCTGGGACTCCCCCAGCTCGGCCTCCCCGCCTACGACCCCTCCTCCCCGGGCTTCTCCCGCTGAACAGCTGGGTAGGTCCTCTTTCCTCAGGCCCTTCAGGTCCCGGCCCTGGAGCTCAGGAGGGGAAACGCACTCCAGCACCGACGTAGAGCCCCGGAAACGCCGCAGCCAGTCCCACAGTGGCAGAGCCTGGATAATGATAATAATACGTTTTAATAATTTAATAATAGACAATCAATTTCATTTAATAATGCACGCCTTTCAAAACACCCAAAGGACAGATACATTAAAGTACAATAAAACAAAATGAAACAAAGTGCAATTAAAATCAATCAAAATTTCACATGAAACAAGCACAAAAGGGGAGATAGTCAGAATATGGTCTATCATGGAAAGTATATTGACAGGCTGAAAACCAAGGTGTGTGTTAGTTGTGTTATTGGAATCCACCTTGCAGTCACACTCCCAGGGGTTGTTGTTGAGTCTGAGGTACTCCAGGGCAGACAGCAGAACCAGGCTGGCTCCAGACAGCTCAGTCAGAGAGTTGTTGAACAGGTAGAGGGTAGTGAGGCGACTCAGGTCGTGGAAGGCCAGACGGTGGACCCACTGCATTAGATCAGATTAGAAAACATTGATGCTAAATGCCATATTAATATCCTCAACTATTCTATATTATTTTCTGTACTTGATTAAATTAATTTAGCGACTATGAACATACAGACAAAATCCCCATTCCAATAGGAAGAGCAACAGACCAGCAATAGACAGTAGGCAAAATATAAAAATCCCTGGTGATGAAGTGCAATGTAGTTCAACATCTTATCAAAGTGAAAGAGTTCTTGGCACCGGTGGTCCTGATTTTGGGGTGTCTGGTGGGCTGGCTGATGGTCTTCACTTTGGGGTGTCTGGTGGGCTGGCTGGTGGTCCTGACATTAGGGTGTCTGGTGGGCTGGCTGATGGTCTTCACTTTAGGGTGTCTGGTGGGCTGGCTGGTGGTCCTGACTTTAGGGTGTCTGGTGGGCTGGCTGATGGTCTTCACTTTAGGGTGTCTGGTGGGCTGGCTGGTGGTCCTGACTTTAGGGTGTCTGGTGGGCTGGCTGGTGGTCCTGACTTTAGGGTGTCTGGTGGGCTGGCTGGTGGCCCTGACATTAGGGTGTCTGGTGGGCTGGCTAGCCTAGCGGTAATTCTGCAGACTCCAGTACACAGCTTCAGTGTTTTTAAAAAGAAAGACTTCGGGGTGTCTGTACCTGTAGCCGGTTCTGGTGTAGTAAGAGGCGGTCCAGGACTCCCAGCCCCCTAAAGGTGTTCTGGTGGAGGGACCAGAGCTTGTTGCCATGGAGGAAGAGGTGGGTGAGGTTAAGCAGGTCCACAAACAGATCATCTTCCAGGAACTCCAACTGGTTGTCCTGATGAGGGATGAGGGGGAGGGATGGGAGAAGTGGGGAGAGAAATACAGATGTAGTATCTTAATTTGATCACTCTGTTGTCAGAAAAATCAAAAAGTACCGTAGTAGTAACATAAATTCCCTGAAACCCACAGCCGATCTAAACTAATTTAGCATTTGAATGATATATAAAATCAAATCCTCCTGCTGCAGGATACATTTTCTCCTGTGGAGAAACTAGTCAAATTAAGATCTGTTTACAGTGCCTTTGGAAAGTATTCAGACCCCTTGACTCTTTCCACATTTTGTTACGTTACAGCCTTATTCTAAAATGAATTAAGAAAAAAGAAATCCTCAGCAATCTACACACAATATCCCATAATGACATCACAGTACCCCATAATGACATCACAATATCCCATAATGACATCACAATACCCCATAATGACATCACAATACCCCATAATGACATCACAATACCCCATAATGACATCACAATATCTCATAATGACAAAGTGAAAAAAAAGCTTTTAGAATAAAGAAAAAACAAACAGAAGAAACACCAGAAATATCTAATTTGCCCTTTGCTATGAGACTCCAAATTGAGCTCAGGGGCATCCTTTTCCAATTGATCATCCTTAAGATGTTTCTACAACTTGATTGGAGTCCACCTGTGGTATATTCAATTGATTGGACATGATTTGGAAAGGCACACACCTGTCTATGTAACGTCCCACAGTTGACAGTGCATGTCAGAGCAAAAACCAAGCCGTGAGGTCGAAGGAATTGTCCGTAGAGCTCAGAGACAGGATTGTGTTGAGACACAAATCTGGGGAAGGGTACCATAACGTTTCTGCATTATTAAGCGTCCCCAAGTACACAGTGGCCTCCATCATTCTTAAATGGAAGAAGTTGGGAACCACCAAGACTCTTCCTAGAGATGGCTGCCTGGCCAAACTGACCAATCAGGGGGAGAAGAGGCCTGGTCAGGGAGGTGACCAAGAACCTAATGGTCACTCCTACAGAGCTCTAGAGTTCCTCTGTGGAGATGGGAGAACCTTCCAGAAGGACAACCATCTGTGCAGCACTCCACCAATCAGGCCTTTATGGTAAAATGGCCAGATTGTCACGTCCTGATCAGTAAAAGGGTATTTTGTAATTGTAGTTTGGTCAGGACGTGGCAGGGGGTGTTTGTTTAGAGTGTCTCGGGGTTTGTTGGTCTATGTGTTTACGTAAGAGGGGTGTTTGTTTAGAGTGTTCCGGGGTTTTTGGTCTATGTTCTATGTTAGTGTATTTCTATGTTCAGTCTAGTCTTTCTATTTCTATGTTTAGGGTTTGTTGATTGACCTTCAATTGGAGGCAGCTGTTCCTCGTTGCCTCAGATTGAAGGTCCTATGTATAGGGGTGTATGTGCTATGGGGGTTTGTGGGTAGTTGTTTCCTGTTTTGTGTCTGTGCACCTGACAGGACTGTTTAGTGTCGTTCGTTGTTTTGTATACGTGATTTGTTTGTTTTTCCTTCTTTTGATTTAATAAAGAAGATGAGTTTACACGTTCCCGCTGCACCTTGGTCTAATCCTTACGACGCCCATTACACAGATGGAAGCCACTCCTCAGTAATGACAGCCCTCTTTGGCGTTTGCCAAACGGCACCTAAAGACTCTCAGACCATGAGAAACAAGATTATCTGGTCTGATGAAACCAAGATTGACCTCTTTGGCCTGAATGCCAAGTGTCACGTCTGGAGGAAACCTGGCACCATCCCAATGGTGAAGGATGTTTTTCAGCAGCAGGGACTGGGAGACTAGTCAGGATTGAGGCAAAGATGAACGGAGCAAAGTACAGAGAGATCCTTGATGAATACCTGCTCCAGTGCGCTCAGGACCTCAGACTGGGGCGAAGGTTTTCCATCCAACAGGACAACAACCCTAAGCACTGTCGTGGCTTTGGCATCATTAAATTGAAGACTGTAATTTTATCAAATCAATTCTCTGAACTTATTATTACGTGATTAAACGAATCATGTAAATGTAATTAACTAGGAAGTCGGGGCACCAAGGAAAATCTTCAGATTACAAAGTTATAATATTCCTAATATAACTTTTCAGATATTTTAATATCTGATCAATTAGTCTTCGAATTAATGAATTATTCTTTACCTCACGTTAGTCTCATTCCAAACATCGTAAGTTGTCGGTTATCTGCACAAACCCAGTCTTCACTATGATTCATCTATACATCAATTGTCTTAATCATTTATTTACTAAATAAGTAAAAAAATCACAGAAATGCATAGAAAATAAACAGTAGTTATGGTTACAAGGAAATGATAGGGGATGTTCCCTAGGCTAAACCGATATGGCGGCTTGGTGGACAAAGGAAAGTGGGTGTGGACTGAGAAGGGCGCGAAAGACAAAAGTCACTACACAGTTGATAATTATAATAATTGAAATGCTAATCCTTCGCACATGAACGCTCACTCATTCAGAAATGTTCTTATAGAATAGATGTTTCGGCGGTTGTCGGGTCTTCGCATTCAATGGTACATAATTCCTAGCTACAGACTAGTAATTAGTATCGAAGAGTTGTTCTTATTCTGTCGGAATCGATAGTCTCAGAGTTTCAACAACCATTACAACCTTAGCTTTATACTGAGATTCTTGTGGTCTCTACTCAAACCTTAGCACCCACAGCTGACCGAGGAAGGAAACAAAGAGATCTAAAGAGGATTTCTCTTGGGAAATGGGTTTATTTCGGAACAGTAAAAAAACTGTAAAAAAGTCTCTCCCATGATGCCAGATCGATGTCTGTGCTCATGGGGGCGGGCCAATGACTTAGTGAAACTTTAAACAGAAATACAATTCTCTCACATTAATAACGGTTCAACATCACCTTACATAATTTCACAAATAGTTTCATCTTTACTCGTTCATTTTATACAATAATTAGAATCAAACCTCATAACGGAGGCTCCTGTAGAAACAGAGTTATGGTAATGTGGCTGTATTGTCTTTCCTGAGGTCACAATCATAAAACAAAACTGACCAGTTCGTAGCTGGATTCTCCACCGACCGTTTACACATACTCCAAAATATGAATATTGTTCAGTTCTCAAGTTCTGTGAGGTAGAAGAAGTTCCTTTGTTCTCTCTATGTGTCTCTTTCTGCGTGGCCATGGCCATGAGGGAGAGAGTCTCCTCTAGGAATATATGACCTGAGATAACAGAACCTGGGTGTAAGAGGAAGAGAGGGGAAAGGAACTCGCTGTACCCAAAGAGGGCCACGTCATGACAGCACACAGCCAAAACAACACAGGAGTGGCTTCAGGACAAGTTTCTGAATGTCCTTGAGTGGCCCAGCCAGACCCCGGACTTGAACCCAATTGAACATCTCTGAAGAGACCTGAAAATAGCTGTGCTGCGATGCTCCCCATCCAACCTGACAGAGCTTGAGAGGATCTGCAGAGAAGAATGGGAGAAACTCCCCAAATACAGGTGTGTTAAGCTTGTATCATCAAACCCAAGAAGACTCGAAGATGTAATTACTGCCAAAGGTGCTTCAACAAAGTACTGAGTAATGGGTCTGAATACTTATGTAAATGTGATATTTCAGTTTTGGTTTTAATTAACAAAACATTTTTAAAAGCCTGTTTTTGCTTTGTCATTATGAGTTATTGTGTTCAGATTGATGAGGGGGAAAAAACTATTTAACCTGTTGGGGCTAGGGGGCAGTATTTTCACAGCCGGATAAAAAACGTACCCGAATTAAACTGGTTACTACTCTTGCCCAGAAACGAGAATATGCATATAATTAGTAGATTTGGATAGAAAACACTCTAAAGTTTCTAAAACTGTTTGAATGGTGTCTGTGAGTATAACAGAACCCATATGGCAGGCAAAAACCTGAAAAGATTCCATGCAGGAAGTGGCCTGTCTGACAATTTGTAGTCCTTCTGTTGCATCTCTATCGAAATTACAGCATCTTTGCTGTTACGTGACACTTTCTAATGCTTCCATTGGCTCTCTAAAGCCCTCAGAAAGCGGAATGACATGTCTCCTGTCTCTGGGCAAAGTACAGCAGCAGAGTTTGTAAGTGGCCTGCCTGGGGACAGTGACCCTGGAGATGCGCATTCACGAGACTTCGCCACTTTTTTATTTCACTCTTTGAATGAATACAACGTTGTCCGGTTGGAATATTATCGCTATTTTACGAGAAAAATAGCATAAAAATTGATTTTAAACAGCGTTTGACATGCTTCTAAGTACGGTAATGGAATATTTTGAATTTTCTTGTCACGAAATGCGCTCACGCGTTACCCTTCGGATAGTGACCTGAACGCATGAACAAAACGGAGGTATTTGGACATAACTATGGATTATTTGGAACCAAAACAACATTTGTTGTTGAAGTAGAAGTCCTGGGAGTGCATTCTGACAAAGAACAGCAAAGGTAATTTTTCTAATAGTAATTCTGAGTTTAGGTTGTCCCAAACTTGGTGGGTGTCAAATTAGCTAGCCGTGATGGCTGAGCTATGTACTCAGAATATTGCAAAATGTGCTTTCGCCGAAAAGCTATTTTAAAATCGGACATAGCGTTTGCATAAAGGAGTTCTGTATCTATAATTCTTAAAATAATTTATGTATTTTGTCAACGTTTATCATGAGTAATTTAGTAAATTCACCGGAAGTTTTCCTTGGGTATGCTAGTTCTGAACATCACATGATGTTGAACTTGATTGAACAAAACATGCATGTATTGTATAACATAATGTCCTAGGCGTGTCATCTGATGAAGATCATCAAAGGTTAGTGCATGCATGTATTGTATAACATAATGTCCTAGGAGTGTCATCTGATGAAGATCATCAAAGGTTAGTGCTGCATTTAGCTGTAGTTTTGTTTTTTTGTGACATATATACTTGCTTTGAAAATGTCTGTGTGATTATTTTTGGCTGGGTACTCTCCTGACATAATGTAATGTTTTGCTTTCGCTGTAAAGCCTTTTTGAAATCGGACAACGTGGTTGGATTAACGAGAGTCTTATCTTTCAAATGGTGTAAAATATTCGTATGTTTGAGAAATTGAAGTTATAGCATTTTTGAGGTATTTGTATTTCGCGCCACGCGATTCCACTGGCTGTTGACTAGAGTGAGACGCTAACGTCCCACTGGCCCAGAGAGGTTAATCAATTTTAGAACAAGACTGTAACCTGACAAAATGTGGAAAAACTCAACGGGTCTGAATACTTCTGCTTATATAGAAAGTAGTATGTGGTATCAGGTTTGTGTTCACTGGATTATAGTTGTCTTCTCACTGTAGCCATGATGTGTGTAGCTAGCTATCTAATATCGCTACGATTTCTATTCTATTCCCCTACCTGCAGATAGAGGTACTGCAAGCTGCTGAGCCCCTGGAAGATCCCCGGCGGCAAGCTGAGCAGCCCACAGTGGTAGAGGTGCAGGGCGTGCAGCCGGCCTAGGCCCTGGAAGGTGTCTGAAGCCAGGGCCCTCAGGTGACGGTTGTCTCCCAGGTCCAGCTCCTCCAAGCGGGCAAAGCCATGAAAGGTGGAGGCCTGGATGTAAGAGATGTTGTTGGAGTAGAGCCACAGCATGATCGTGGTGGGGCTGAAGTGGCCTCGCAGCAGACGCTGGATCTTGTTGTTCTGGAAGAATGGACAGAAACAAAGGATGGGAACGCTGCTTAAGGGTGTGGATGTGGCTCTTTGGAAACCGGATGGCAACATTGACGGACAGCAACATTGGAAATTATAATTAGACAAAACTATTCCAGAAAGAAGAAGAAGTCCAAGACACTCAGCATTTTAAAAAAAAGAATACAAAGGCTTTTTAATTTCCTAGACTACATATGGTTGAGTAATCAACTGGTTCTTACCTGCAGGAAGACCCTCTCACTCTGGGCTGGAATCTCCTCTGGGACAGACAGAAAGTTATGTGCCTGACAGGATACGGTGCTGGGAGAGGTGTAGCAGATACAGTCCCTGGGACAGGGGGAGGAGAGGTCCAGGCCGCACAGGACGAGGAGCAGCTCTACACCTCCAGAACCTGACAGACGAAAGAGGAAGTTAGTTGGGACACAGCACCAGCAACACAACTTCAGAGAGGAGAGCCATTTTTGGGGGGAAAACTTTTATTGGCACTACTACTGTCAAGTAAGCTGGTACCAAAATGAAAGAGAGAGAGGGCAGAGAGGAGGGGAATATGGCAGAGAGGAGGGGAACATGGCAGAGAGGAGGGGAACATGGCAGAGAGGAGGGGAACATGGCAGAGAGGAGGGGAATATGGCAGAGTGTAGGAATAGAGGAATGGAACAACAGAGAGAGAGAGAGAAAGAGAGGTAGCATAGAGAAAGAGAGAGCATAGAGAGAGAGAAAAATAGAGAGAGAGAGACAGAAGTAATTGTATTGTGTGTATATTTATGAGGGGGAAAAAACATTTTAATCCATTTTTGAATAAGGCTGTAACATAACAAAATGTGGAAAAAATCTAAGGGCCTGAATACTTCCCGAATGCACTGTATAGGTAACATTACACAGTAAAAATGACGGAGTAAATTAAGTCTATTTGAAGAAAATGTTAACATTTGGTCCCTGTCCAAAAAGAGTAAAACGTACTCTGGAAACAAATTCATTTTTTTTGCTCAATTTAGTGTTGAAATTTTACTCTGCATCATTGCTTTTCACTCTGTACAGTATACATTTTTAAATAACTATGTCACTTTTTATTTATTTTTTACTCTCTGCAGTGTTGTTCAGTATTGTAGAGTTAATTGTAGAGAGTAATGTTTACTCCTACAAGTGTCATTACAAATTCACTCTGACTCATAGTACTAAATACATTGAGTCTGATCAGGGTAAACAGAGACATTATATTACTACCATAAATCAGTCAACACAAAAATATTACAATAAGAGGATATGCCAAAAACAGCTCAAACAGTACTTGCATTTGTGCACAATCTTTGAAATAATAAATAAGCAGCACGGGAACCACAAACAAACTGGAATCATCAGCACCATATGACACCTGTATGTCGATATGCTTTGTGATAGAAAAGATGTTCAACCACCAACAACACGGGGTCCCTTTCTGGTCCGTACAACTTCGTACGGACATGTTGAAAGACTCGTTGTGTATAAAGCAAAGGTAACCGGCAGTACGTTGGCATCTTTTACAAGAATACACTGGAATTTTGTGAAATATTGGCATCTCGCAATGAACTTTAAGACAAACAACCAAATCTGAACGGTATTTCTGTAACATTTCCTTGATGTTTGGACCCATTTTACACTCCAACTCCTGGAAGAAGGCATCCTAACTCTATCTAGCTTCTTCCATTGCATCAGATTCAAGGACATCATTTTCCCTGGACCAATATCCAATCTAAGTAAAATGTTTGCCAGTTGTTGCCATGGCACTTTGGTGTTTCTTGGCCAATGTTTTAGTTGTGTTTTCAAAGCTTTTTCACTTAAAAAAAAAATGTATAAGTGCTTTGCTTCATAGTGCATACGCCAGCTATGGAGAATTGGCCTGATTTTCAGAATACATCGTACAATGATGGTTTGGTTTATAACCTTTTTCCAGGAAACAAATTCTTAAACAATCTGTGGGTGTTCTGCAATCAAGTGCTTCAAAATAGACTGTAATACTATCTGATAACACTGGAGAAAATACAATGTGATCAAATGCCAGTATTGATCATTTGGAGACACCAAGCCACCAACGATAAGTGGGTAGACTGCATAGTAGACACCAAGACTGAATGGCATTGAAGTCCAAATCATTGGAACACAGACTTCACTGCTGGGCTCTATTTGCTTCTTTCCATATAACCATAGTTGAAGCTCTGAATTCTCATTTCTTTTGAAGTGAAATGCTTGTTTTGCAAGTGCTGTTGTAGCAGTTTCACCTCAAAGTGCCCTCCACGATGTCATGCACGATATCAATTGAAACATTCTCACTTGTATGAAAGTACTGTAATTGTCACGCTGGTATAAATGATTCAGGAGACAGGCGCAGGAATGCGTAACAGGGTGTTTTATTACGCCCCAAATTACGGCGTGCTGTGTAAAGGCACGGGGACGAAGACCAAACAAACACGTAACAAAAACACAGGGTTGAAACCCAAACAAAAGCATGAGGAGTACCTCGAATAAATACCTCAATCACACAATGATCATCAAACGGGACGAGACCCGTAATCATCTGCGCAGTACATGTGACACGAGAGCCAAAACAACACAGCACAGGTACTCACACGCACCAACGGACATAGTAACAATAATCAACCCCATTCCACTTTGGAGAGGCATTTCGTAAAGTAAATGGCACCCAATGTATGTATGCCACGCTTCGCACCAAGGGGATTAGCAGTTTCAAAGTTGTCGTACAAGAGTTGAATTCATATTGTATGTTTCTCTTCTGAGAATAGAGCATGAGTCTCTTCTGAGAATAGAGCATGACTCTCTTCTGAGAATAGAGCATGAATCTCTTCTGAGAATAGAGCATCAAATCAAATCAAATCAAATGTATTTATATAGCCCGTCGTACATCAGCTGATATCTCTAGTGCTGTACAGAAACCCAGCCTAAAACCCCAAACAGCAAGCAATGCATGTGAAAGAAGCACGGTGGCATGAGTCTCTTCTGAGAATAGATCATGAGTCTCTTCTGAGAACAGAGCATGAGTCTCTTCTGAGAATAGAGCATGAGTCTCTTCTGAGAACAGAGCATGAATCTCTTCTGAGAATAGAGCATGAATCTCTTCTGAGAATAGAGCATGAATCTCTTCTGAGAATAGAGCATGAATCTCTTCTGAGAATAGAGCATGACTCTCTTCTGAGAATAGAGCATGAGTCTCTTCTGAGAACAGAACATGAGTCTCTTCTGAGAACAGATCATGAGTCTCTTCTGAGAATAGAGCATGAGTCTCTTCTGAGAATAGAGCATGAATCTCTTCTGAGAATAGAGCATGAATCTCTTCTGAGAATAGAGCATGAGTCTCTTCTGAGAATAGAACATGGTTCTTAAAGATCCATCACGCAGGTCAAAGTAGACTTTCTTTGGGACCATCCACAGGCTTCCACATTTAATTTATGTGTGCATATTTTTTTGTAAATAGACTCTAAACGTCAACAAAATGGGTATGTACATGAATGTATCTGTAACAATAGCCTGGTCATATGTTCCAGTGATTCCATTGCATCGCGTGTCAAATCTTGAGTCAAGAACATATCCAACTGGATCTACAGTTTCCCTCTTCTCTGAGAAATATTGAAACATTTGTTTTCAGAATTCAATACACTGAAATGATTTTCTATTTGCCCAAAACACTGGATCCGTCTATATCATTGTTGCCAGTTTCCTGTAAAGACAGACACTTCTTCACTGACTGTTTAGCTTGACTGTGGATATCATCAACTACCTCTTCCACATAACTAGCTAAAGCCTTTACTGTTGTTTCCCCCGCTCCCGCTGCTTTGAGTTGAGCTATTGTTGCGGCACAATTATCCACAACACTCTTATTATAGAGCTGAATCACAATTATCCACAATACTCGTATTATACAGAGCTGAATCACAATGTGAGCTTAGCGCTGGCACATCACCAAAACTGTTAGCAGCGGTAGAGGGGCTTCCACCATCATTATCAGAAATTGCTTCGGTAAGCTCTCCATGTGCCTTGTTAAGATGCTTTCTACATACTGATACATGTGAAGAACCAAACTGACTTTAAAAAAATGCAGCAATTTCCACTGGACAAAGAACATGGATTAAATGCAGCTGTTTTTACATGGCTATTTGCCTGGCGGCATTTGCAAATAAAACAAAACATTTCAGTGTCTCAAACAGATCTGTTTAATGCAACATTCTGTCCCTCAGCTCTGCTACCGCGGGATTCGCCTTAGTTGTATAAACGTCAATGTCGTAGATTGTCGTTTGTAGAAAAGTGTTCAAGTTTGCCAGACTCTGACTGTATGAGGTACCAAAGACAAAGCTCATCAAAACAGCCCAGTGAGCCAGATGGCTTGCAAGGTACCGCATGTTTGTCAGTCAAGATAAAGTATGTGTGAATGCTCGTTCTCTGGGTCCCCACGACATGCTGATAGGGCTGTTGATGTCTCGTGATGCCACCCAGATGCTGGTCCCTGCCACCCAGATGCTGGTCCCTGCCACCCAGATGCTGGTCCCTGCCACCCAGATGCTGGTCCCTGCCACCCAGATGCTGGTCCCTGCCACCCAGATGCTGGTCCCTGCCACCCAGATGCTGGTCCCTGCCACCCAGATGCTGGTCCCTGCCACCCAGATGCTGGTCCCTGCCATCCAGATGCTTTTGGTCCCTGCCTATAAGACAATAATGTACAGTCACAACATCTACTATAAGTCTCACAGGCCAGACAGTAGTGACGCTGATATGTATTACAGTGATACACCACCTCAGCTGTAGTAGTTTAACTAGTAAGATGTGTTATAGAATGTCCTGAATCATCTAACAAAAAGAACAACAGACACAGACCCTGGTACAACAGACACAGACCCCAGTACAACAGACACAGACCCTAGTACAACAGACACAGACCCCAGGACAACAGACACAGACCCTAGTACAACAGACACAGACCCCAGGACAACAGACACGGACCCCAGGACAACAGACACAGACCCTAGTACAACAGACACAGACCCCAGGACAACAGACACAGACCCTAGTACAACAGACACAGACCCCAGGACAACAGACACAGACCCCAGGACAACAGACACAGCCCCCAGGACAACAGACACAGCCCCCAGGACAACAGACACGGACCCCAGGACAACAGACACAGCCCCCAGGACAACAGACACGGACCCCAGGACAACAGACACAGACCCCAGGACAACAGACACGGACCCCAGGACAACAGACTCAGACCCTAGTACAACAGACACAGACCCCAGTACAACAGACACAGACCCCAGGACAACAGACACAGACCCCAGGACAACAGACACAGCCCCCAGGACAACAGACACGGACCCCAGGACAACAGACACAGACCCCAGGACAACAGACACAGCCCCCAGGACAACAGACACAGCCCCCAGGACAACAGACACAGCCCCCAGGACAACAGACACAGCCCCCAGGACAACAAGGGTTCTTTCTCAAAATATTTTGTATTGATTTCTATCAAAATCCAATTTGATTATAAGACCCAAATGTCCTTCTCCTAATTCATTGTTCTCCAGTAGCCAAGGACAGACAAAAATTGAGAAAGAGCTCAGTAGTAGCCAGTCATTCTCCTGCAGAGCATTGGTTTCAGTCCCTGCTCTAACACCTGGCTCTATCACTAAAGCTGTACATTAGGATCGTCCAAGATGATTTACGAAGAGAAGAAGAGAAGAGAAGGACTGGAAAAAAAAGCATACATACTAAATAACTCTCTGGGAGTAGGCCAACCCAACATCACAAAGATTCAACCTCAGGAAGATAAATACAATTTTTAAATTATATAAAGACATATCATAACAACATAATGAAAGGTTTGCTTAGGCTGCACTTAATCAAAATCAAATGTTTATTTGTCACATGCTCCGAATACAAAAGGCGTAGACCTTACCGTGAAATGCTTACTCAAAAGCCCTTAACCAACAATGCAGTTTTAATCAAATATAATTAAGAAAATGTTTACTAAATAAACTTTTTTTTTAAAAGTAAGAATAAAAGGAACACAATAAAATAACAATAATGAGGCTATATACAGGGGGTACCGGTACTGAGTCAGCGTGTGGGGGTACAGGTTAGTAATGAGACTATATACAGGGGGTACCGGTACTGAGTCAGCGTGTGGGGGTACAGGTTAGTAATGAGACTATATACAGGGGGTACCGGTACCGAGTCAATGTGTAGGGGTACAGGTTAGTAATGAGGCTATATACAGGGGGTACCGGTACCGAGTCAGTGTGTGGGGGTACAGGTTAGTAATGAGACTATATACAGGGGGTACCGGTACCGAGTCAATGTGCAGGGGTACAGGTTAGTAATGAGGCTATATACAGGGGGTACCGGTACCGAGTCAATGTGCAGGGGTACAGGTTAGTAATGAGGCTATATACAGGGGGTACCGGTACCGAGTCAATGTGGAGGGGTACAGGTTAGTAATGAGACTATATACAGGGGGTACCGGTTCCCAGTCAATGTGGAGGGGTACAGGTTAGTAATGAGAATATATACAGGGGGTACCGGTACCGAGTCAATGTGTAGGGGTACAGGTTAGTAATGAGGCTATATACAGGGGGTACCGGTTCCCAGTCAATGTGGAGGGGTACAGGTTAGTAATGAGACTATATACAGGGGGTACCGGTACCGAGTCAATGTGTGGGGGTACAGGTTAGTAATGAGGCTATATACAGGGGGTACCGGTTCCCAGTCAATGTGTAGGGGTACAGGTTAGTAATGAGGCTATATACAGGGGGTACCGGTACCGAGTCAATGTGCAGGGGTACAGGTTAGTAATGAGGCTATATACAGGGGGTACCGGTACCGAGTCAATGTGGAGGGGTACAGGTTAGTAATGAGACTATATACAGGGGGTACCGGTTCCCAGTCAATGTGGAGGGGTACAGGTTAGTAATGAGAATATATACAGGGGGTACCGGTACCGAGTCAATGTGTAGGGGTACAGGTTAGATATGAGGCTATATACAGGGGGTACCGGTTCCCAGTCAATGTGGAGGGGTACAGGTTAGTAATGAGACTATATACAGGGGGTACCGGTACCGAGTCAATGTGTGGGGGTACAGGTTAGTAATGAGGCTATATACAGGGGGTACCGGTTCCCAGTCAATGTGTAGGGGTACAGGTTAGTAATGAGGCTATATACAGGGGGTACCGGTACCGAGTCAGTGTGTGGGGGTACAGGTTAGTAATGAGACTATATACAGGGGGTACCGGTACCGAGTCAATGTGTAGGGGTACAGGTTAGTAATGAGGCTATATACAGGGGGTACCGGTACCGAGTCAGTGTGTGGGGGTACAGGTTAGTAATGAGACTATATACAGGGGGTACCGGTACCGAGTCAATGTGCAGGGGTACAGGTTAGTAATGAGGCTATATACAGGGGGTACCGGTACCGAGTCAATGTGCAGGGGTACAGGTTAGTAATGAGGCTATATACAGGGGGTACCGGTACCGAGTCAATGTGGAGGGGTACAGGTTAGTAATGAGACTATATACAGGGGGTACCGGTTCCCAGTCAATGTGGAGGGGTACAGGTTAGTAATGAGACTATATACAGGGGGTACCGGTACCGAGTCAATGTGTAGGGGTACAGGTTAGTAATGAGGCTATATACAGGGGGTACCGGTTCCCAGTCAATGTGGAGGGGTACAGGTTAGTAATGAGACTATATACAGGGGGTACCGGTACCGAGTCAATGTGTGGGGGTACAGGTTAGTAATGAGGCTATATACAGGGGGTACCGGTTCCCAGTCAATGTGTGGGGGTACAGGTTAGAAATGAGGCTATATACAGGGTGTACCGGTACCAAGTCAGTGTGTAGGGGTACAGGTTAGTAATGAGGCTATATACAGGGGGTACCGGTTCCCAGTCAATGTGTGGGGGTACAGGTTAGAAATGAGGCTATATACAGGGGGTACCGGTACCAAGTCAGTGTGTAGGGGTACAGGTTAGTAATGAGGCTATATACAGGGGGTACCGGTACCGAGTCAGTGTGTGGGGGTACAGGTTAGTAATGAGACTATATACAGGGGGTACCGGTACCGAGTCAGTGTGTGGGGGTACAGGTTAGTAATGAGACTATATACAGGGGGTACCGGTACTGAGTCAATGTGCAGGGGTACACGTTAGTTGAGATAATTTGTACATGTAGGTGAAGTGACTATGCATAGATAATAAACAGAGAGTAGCAGTGGTGTAAAAACCAGGGGGGGGGGGGGGGGGGGGGAAGCTGGGCAAAAAGTCTGGGTGGTAATTTGATTAATTGTTCATCAGTCTTATGGTTTGGGGATAGAAGCTGTTAAGGAGCCTCTTGGACCTAGACTTGGCGCTCCGGTATCGCTTGCCGTGTGGTAGCAGAGAGAACAGACTATGACTTGGGTGACTGAAGTCTTTGACAATTTTTAGGGGGCTTTTCTTCTGCTCTTCTCTTTCTGTTAGGACTTTGTGTCATGGTAACAGAGTCAGAGTCTGATGAACATCCAGAGAGTTACCAGAATCTGCTAATAACATGAATAAATTAATGTTCCGTTCACAACAATGCTACAGGGATAATATAACCAAACTGCATATGTATCTTTACATTTGACGGTTTGTCATACACTAAAACCCCATTTAGCATACTTTAAATGTCAGGCCCAAATAAATCTGTTTTTAGAAATCAATAACCTCCAATTCTATATGGGATGTTGAGATAACACATACAATGAATGGGTCCTGATGTAATCTGGGCCATGCCACATAATGTGTGACTCCATCCCTCCAAACCTTGAACCCCTGGCAAACTCCCCACCTCCAAAAAGCATGTTTGGCATTTACATTTCTCAGTGGTGCCCCCAGCAGGCTTTGGGGGTAGACCCCCCCCCACCCCACCCCACCCCCCCACCACCACCCTTTACTGTACCATCCCTGCAAACACCAGACCATCTGGATCCGGGTGCCAGAACTGGGCCAGCAGGATTAGATCCGGCCTGCCGGACATTCAGGACGGATGTGGGCCATATAATTTGTTCCAGCTGGGATTCTATGAACAAATACGTCGATCACATCTCTGTAATGGAGACAAACAACTCCTCACCATCAGAACTCTTCATTGGGTAAACACATATTTTCTTATTTCACACTGAGGTCTGATCTCTGAAGAACATACTAGAACTCTTCATCATCATAGACTTTTAAGTCCATGGTGAGGCAGGATACATTTCGTGACAACTTGAAAGACGTTAAACAAAGTTACATTCAAATCAAATCAAATTAAAAAAAAATTGTATTGGTCATATACACATTTTAGCAGATGTTATTGCGGGTGTAGAGAAATGCTTGTGTTCCTAGCTCCAACAGTGGAGTAATATCTAACAATTCACAAAATAAACACAAATCTAAAAGTAAAATAATGGAATTCAGAAATATATACACGACCGTTCAAAACAAATGTCCTTGTTTTTGAAAGAAAAGCATTTTTTTTGCACCCCCCCAATTTTTTAACACCCCCCCAGTACTACATGGTGTAACACCCCCCCCCAGTACTACATGGTATAACACCCCCCCAGTACTACATGGTGTAACACCCCCCAGTACTACATGGTGTAACACCCCCCCCCCCAGTACTACATGGTGTAACACCCCCCCCAGTACTACATGGTGTAACACCCCCCAGTACTACATGGTGTAACACCCCCCAGTACTACATGGTGTAACACCCCCCCAGTACTACATGGTGTAACACCCCCCCCCAGTACTACATGGTGTAACATCCCCCCCCCAGTACTACATGGTGTAACACCCCCCCCCCCAGTACTACATGGTGTAACACCCCCCCCCCAGTACTACATGGTGTAACACCCCCCCAGTACTACATGGTGTAACACCCCCCAGTACTACATGGTGTAACACCCCCCCAGTACTACATGGTGTAACACCCCCCCAGTACTACATGGTGTAACACCCCCCCAGTACTACATGGTGTAACACCCCCCCCAGTACTACATGGTGTAACACCCCCCAGTACTACATGGTGTAACACCCCCCCAGTACTACATGGTGTAACACCCCCCCAGTACTACATGGTGTAACACCCCCCCAGTACTACATGGTGTAACACCCCCCCAGTACTACATGGTGTAACACCCCCCCCAGTACTACATGGTGTAACACCCCCCCCAGTACTACATGGTGTAACACCCCCCCCCCCCCAGTACTACATGGTGTAACACCCCCCCCCCAGTACTACATGGTGTAACACCCCCCCAGTACTACATGGTGTAACACCCCCCCAGTACTACATGGTGTAACACCCCCCCCCCCAGTACTACATGGTGTAACACCCCCACAGTACTACATGGTGTAACACCCCCCCAGTACTACATGGTGTAACACCCCCCCAGTACTACATGGTGTAACACCCCCCCCCCCGTACTTTGATGTACTGATGTAGAGATGAGAGGAGGACACGTGGGATGTATCGATGTAGAGATGAGAGGAGGAGGTGGGGACTGGTGGAGAGATGGAGATGTGCGGAGGTTAGGAGGAGTTTTTGGAGGAGACAGAGAAATAAAACATGAGGGATGAAGAGGGAGAGAAATGTTTTTATTTATTTTAACCTTTATTTAATTTGGCAAGTCAGTTAAGAACAAATTCTTATTTTCATTGGGAACAGTGAGGTAGAACTGCCTTGTTCGACCTGCCGCCCCATAAAACATGATGGATAAAGAGAGAGAGAGAGAAATAAAGCACAGGGGATGAAGAGAGAGAGGAAACTGAAGCAAATGGCAAGATACTGTACATAAGACAAGGAGAGAAGAACAGAGCATCTGCGTGTGTGCGCCTGCGTGTGTGCCTGCCTGTGTGTGTGTGTGTGTGTGTGTGTGTGTGAGACAGTTCCAGTGATGAAGCATGTTGTAGAGGCCTCAGTGTTTTTGTGTGTTGACAAGCCTGACCCTTCAATCAACATCAGCCTCAGTAACACATGACATACTGACTACAACCCATCACCTCTTATTCATCCATCTTCTCTCCGTGCCTCTCCTCTCATCCATCCTCTCTCCTCTCATCCATCCCCTCTCCTCTCATCCATCCTCTCTCCTCTCTCCGTGACTCTCCTCTCATCCATCCTCTCTCCTCTCACTGTCTCTCCTCTCATCCATCCTCTCTCCGTGACTCTCCTCTCATCAATCCTCTCTCCTCTCATCCATCCGCCTCTCATCTATCCTCTCTCCTCTCAGTGTTTCTCCTCTCATCCATCCTCTCTCCTCTCATCCATCCTCTCTCCTCTCATCCATCCATCCTCTCCTCTCATCCATCCTCTCTCTGTGTCTCTCCTCTCATCTATCCTCTCTCCTCTCACGGTCTCTCATCTATCCTCTCTCCTCTCTGTCTCTCATCTCACTGTTTCTCCTCTCATCCATCCTCTCTCCTCTCATCCATCCTCTCTCATCCATCCTCTCTCCTCTCACTGTGTCTCTCCTCTCATCCATCCTCTCATCCATCCTCTCTCCTCTCATCCATCCTCTCATCCATCCTCTCTCCTCTCATCCATCCTCTATCCTCTTACTGTGTCTCTCTCATCCATCCATCCTCTATCCTCTTACTGTGTCTCTCCTCTCATCCATCCATCCTCTCTCCTCTCTGTCTCTCCTCTCACTGTGTTTCTCCTCTCATCCATCCTCTCACTGTCTCTCCTCTCGTCCATCCTCTCTCCTCTCCTCTGATCCATCCTCTCTCTTGATCACATATAATATGGATCCACATAGATTTGATGTGCCTAGCAACACATATAATAGGCCAGATACGGAGACAGAGAAGATGCCCCGTTACAGGTACAGGTAGTAGCAACATTATGTACAAAATAAAGTTACAAACAACGCAAAAAAACAAAACAAACTAAATTGCACAATTGGTTAGGAGCCTGTAAAACGTGAGCCAGCCCCCCCCCCCCCCCCCCCCCCCCGCGCCATTCTCATCCAGTACGATGGGTGTACCTGGAACTACCACCGCTCTCGATGTCGGACAGTCGGAGAATGCATTTGGTATCATGGCTTCAACGATGAAGATTCTTGATGGACGCTCAGACTCAGTTTTTTTTTTGTGAGCACCGTGAACCAGTATAGTTTAAATCTTGTTAAATACAATGAAACTTGATTCTGGGACGTCTCCGTGTGAAGTAATTTAGATTAGATTGTATTACACCGCAAGTAGAATAAAGTCTATAAAATCTTTGGCTCACAGCTCTTCTCTCCGTGGTCAGCATTCGATGTTCAAATAGAATGCCCTGAAACACCTTGACGTGAAGAAATGCCAACAGAGCTTTTTCAGCACACAAATAAACTTTTATTCTTGCTTTTGAAAGTAAACCAAAATACAAAATAGTATTCTGATAACAGACATGTAAACAACAAAAAGAGTGAACTATAAAGTGTCAAGATTGTAGATAAAAAAATATTTATGCGCAATATAAATATTTCGGAACTATAGTAAAAACAGTGTTTTATGAACAGACACGTGAATAACAAAAAGTGTTTAATTTTATTCCATAAAGTGTCTCGTGTCTGACTCCTGAGATGTCTGAACAACAACAGAACAAGTCGTTAATTTCAGTCGTTTCGGCTTGTCCTCTTCTTGAAGTCATGGTGACCGAATTCCTCCTGGAGTTTTGGCGAGAGTTCATCCATGAAATCAGCTATAGGTACCAGCACACTGTGGAGAGGAGGAGAAGAGTGGGGAAATTAGGAGTGTTTGGAGAACAGTGTACATGTTGAGGAGAAGAGGAAAAGGACAACAGAAGAGAGGAAAGGGGATCAGAGTAAAGTGTGAAATGACTTCTATTTATTTACCTCTGGGTGGCACGGGGCATGACGTGTGAGACATGTCTTCAATCATTTTCAATGCCTTTGCCAGTGATGTGTCAAGGACTGAGTCTGTATCTCTTTCCTCCCTTTCTCCTCACAGCTCTGCTACTAACCCTTATGGAACAGCGGGGACTGTGAAGTAACACAAACGAAGGCACAGACACATGCACATGCACAGACACACACACACACACACACGCACATGCACATGCACAGACACACACACACACACACACATGCACATGCACAGACACACACACACACACACACACACACACACACACACGATAACATACGCACTATACACACACGTACACATGGATTTTGTGTTGTAGATATGTGGTAGTGGAGTATGGGCCTGAGGGTACACAGTGTGTTGTGAATTTGTTTTTTAAATTGTATAACTGCCTTCATTTTGCTGAACCCCAGGAAGAGTGGCTGCCGCCTTGGCAGCAGCTAATGGGCATCCATAATAAACACAAATAAATACAAATACTACTGCTGCTGCTGCTCTGTGGCTTCGCTGAGGAGCTCACGCGTTGAACACACCAACAGCGTCGTGGCGCAAAATGGTACGCAGCATCGTCTGGATATGTGTATGCAACAATAGTTCAACATTCCCCCTTCTACTACCATTTCTGTCAAGCCGTCTACAGCGTACAGTTTGACGCGTGCAGTTCGATAAATCCAACGTATGGCATCACACCGAACGCACTGCAACTACCTCTCCAACGCAAGGAAAAACGCAGAATTTCATTAGAAATGAATGTGATTCTGGTGTTTCAAAATGCAATGACGCTGTCGCTGTGATCAAAGCGTCACACCCCTGCTACTACTGCTGCTGCTCTGTGGTGTCGCTGAGGAGCAAGCCAGCGGAGTAGGTCTTGGAGGGTGGGCCCAGGATAGAGCTTCCCAGTGGTGTCGCTGAGGAGCAAGCCAGCGGAGTAGTTCTTGGAGGTGGGCCCAGGATAGAGCTTCCCAGTGGTGTCGCTGAGGAGCAAGCCAGCGGAGTAGTTCTTGGAGGTGGGCCCAGGATAGTGCTTCCCAGGTCAAGCATGGAGATTGTTTCTAATTCTACACTGCAACTCAGTGCGGGAGATGGGCTATGGGCCAATCAACATTCAGTACTGGGAGCCAATCACCAGCCAGTGTTTTGGTGCAGAGAACAAAAAACGGTGAAAATCAAAAAAGTAGATGGCTATTTAGTAAACATATCCAAAACATTAACGAACATCAACTATCATTCACAGAGACCACAATATGATGTTGCAAACATTTGAGCAGAGTTGAGTAGGCCTGGCTTAGTTGACTAGCTTGACCTCGCTACCAAACTGTGACTTTGGTGTTACCAATGTGGGAAGCTTATGATTTTCCTTCTATGACAAAATGATTGTTTGATCAAAAGTTGTAAAGGTTCTTTAGTTTAGTTGGTTAGCTTGCCTTCCCAGCACAACAGCTGAATCGACAAGAAGCAGAAACATGCATCGTCCGTACAGTTGACCAATCACGGGGCGTAGACTTAGGGGTTCCAAACTTTGTGTGCCCGAACAGCCGACAAAACTCTAACCGAACTCCAAAACGAACAAAAAACATCACAAAATGTATCAGAATATATGCATGAACTATACCGAACTGTTTCGGTAGGGAAGCATGCGGCCCGCCTTTACCACCAAGGACTATCCAGAAAAAAATAGCAAACCAAAACCTGCTAGAAGAAAAACTGCGGAAATCTGGAAACAACTCAATACTGAGCAAGTGATGGTCAGTGAAGCTACTTCTGAAGCCAAAAAGTTTAATATAAGATAATTGTACCTTAGAAAGTTATATAAAAAAGCACTACATACTTGAGTCATACTTGAGTAAAAGTAAAGATACCTTTATAGAAAATGACTCAAGTGAAAGTCAACCAGTAAAATAGTACTTGAGTAAAAGTCTAAAAGTATTTGGTTTTGAATATACTGAAGTATCAAGTAAATGTAAACCAAGTAAATGGAATTGCCAAAATGTACTTAAGTATCAAAAGTAAAAGTAAAAATCACGTCTGTGCTTATTGAGCGCTGACGTCATTTCCTGTCACAACTTGTGGACTTGTTTACGTGCTGGTGTGCATTTTGTTGCTAGCGTTACTTTGCTACCTGCCAACTTCACCGTTTTATATTTATATTTTTTCTTCTAGCTCGACTGTTTTCATTAAACTTTTTCAACCCGGAGACATTATCTGGACATGGTTCTACAGGACCTCCACCAGCCGAAACTAAGTAGTAGCATGAACATTATGCCTTCTAATTGCAGTCGCTGTACTCATAATATACAGGAGAACGATCGCCTTATGGTGAGGATAGCCATGCTGCCAGCCCAGCTTCAGACGCAAATCGTTAGGCAAAGGTAATTTAAGTGTAGAAAAGGATGAAACAGCGTCTGTGCCACAGATAAGTACAGATAGTAGTATAAATCCCCTCGCACAGTCCCTGCAGCCGGACAATTTTCTCATGGCTTCTGGAAGGAAATGCTGTAGGAATGCTCAACTGGTGTTGCTCATTCAGTCAACAGAAACGTTCAAACGGTTCTCCTAATTAAGCAACGAGTCAGAGTCCGAGCCTTCTCTGGTCTCTACTCCTCCCGTTACGGGGTCTGAGACGCCGAAGCCTCCCACCATTAGCTCTGACAAATTGAAAACCCTAGTCATTGGCGACTCCATTACCCGCAGTATTAAACTTAAAACGAATCATCCAGCGATCATACACTGTTTACCAGGGGGCAGGGCTACCGACGTTAAGGCTAATCTGAAGATTGCGCTGGCTAAGGCTAAAACTGGTGAGTGTAGAGAGTATAGGGATATTCTTATCCACGTCGGCACCAATGATGTTAGGATGAAACAGTCAGAGGTCACCAAGCGCAACATAGCTTCAGCGTGTAAATCAGCTAGAAAGATGTGTCGGCATCGAGTAATTGTCTCTGGCACCCTCCCAGTTAGGGTGAGTGATGAGCTCTACAGCAGAGACTCACAACTCAATCGCTGGTTGAAAACAGTTTTCTGCCCCTTCCAAAAGATTGAATTTGTAGATAATTGGCTCTCTTTCTAGAACTCACTCACAAACAGGACCAAGCCTGGCCTGCTGAGAAGTGATGGACTCCATCCTAGCTGGAGGGGTGCTCTTATCTTATCTATGAACATAGACAGGGCTCTAACTCCTCTAGCTCCACAATGAGATAGGGTGCAGGCCAGGCAGCAGGCTGTTAGCCACCCTTCCAGCTAAGTGGAGTCTGCCACTAGCACAGTCAGTGTAGTCAGCTCAGCAATCCCCATTGAGACCGTGGCTGTGCCTTAATCTAGGCTGGGAAAAACTAAACACGGCGGTGTTCGCTTTAACAATCTCACTGGAATAAAGACCTCCTTCATTCCTGTCAATATTGAAAGAGATTGCGATATCTCACATTTCAAAATAGGGCTACTTCCAAGGCAGTTATAGTCAATGAACTAATCACTGATCATAATCTTGATGCGATTGGCCTGACTGAAACATGGCTTAAGCCTGATGAATTTACTTTGTTAAATGAGGCCTCTCCTCCTGGTTACACTAGTGACCATATCCCCCGCGCATCCTGCGGAGGTGTTGCTAACATTTCCGATACAAAATGTTAAAATTTAAATAAAAGAAATAACTGAATTTTCGTCTTTTGAGCTTCAAGTCATGAAATCTATACAGCCTATTCAATCACTTTTTATATCTACTGTTTACAGGACTCCTGGACCGTATACAGCGTTCTTCACTGAGTTCCCTGAATTCCTATCGGACCTTGTAGTCATGGCAGATTATATTCACATTTTTGGTTTACTTTAATATTTTACATGGAAAAGTCCACAGACCCACTCCAAAAGGATTTCAGAGCCATCATCGACTCAGTGGGTTTTGTCCAACATGTCTCTGGACCTACTCACTGCCACAGTCATACTCTGGACCTAGTTTTGTCCCGTGGAATAAATATTGTGGATCTAAATGTTTATCCTCATAATCCTGGACTATGGGACCACCATTTTACTACATTTATATTTTAGTCATTTAGCAGACGCTCTTATCAAGAGCGACTTACAGTAGTGATTGCATACATTTTATGCAATTTTTTTGTTTTGTTGTTGTACTGGCCCCCCGTGGGAATCGAACCCACAACCCTGGCGTTGCACACACCATGCTGGCGTTGCAAACACCATGCTCTACCAACTGAGCCACAGGGGGGCTACATCTGCAATCGCAACAAATAATCTGCTCAGACCCCAACCAAGGATCACCAAAATCCGTGCTATAAATTCTCGGACAACCCAAAGATTCCTAGGTGCCATTCCAGACTCCCTCCGCCTACCCAAAGACGTCAGAGTACAACCATCGGTTAACCACCTAACTGAGGAACTTAATTTAACCAGGAGTAATTCTCTAGATGCAGTCACACCCCTAAAAACTAAAATGTCATAAGAAACTAGCTCCCTGGTATACAGAAAATACCCAAGCCCTGAAGAAAGCTTCCAGAAAATTGGAACGGAAACGGCGCTAAAGCAAACTGGAAACTGTCTTTCGATTAGCTTTGAAAGACACTACATTATCGAAGGGCCCTCCACTGCTGCTCGTTCATCCTATTTTTCCAACTTAATTGCGGAGAATAAGAACAATCCAACTTTTTTTTATACTGTCGCAAAGTTAACTAAAAAGCAGCATTCCGCAAGAGAGGATGGCTTTCACTTCAGCAGTGATACATTCATGAACTTCTTTGACGAAAAGATCATGATAATTAGAAAGCAAATTATGGACTTATCTTTAAATCTGCGTATTCCTCCAAAGCTCAGTTGTTCTGAGTCTGTACAACTCTGCCAGGACCTAGGATCAAGGGAGACACTCAAGTTCTTTAAAACTATATCTCTTGACACATTGGTGAAAATAATCATGGCCTCTAAACCTTCAAGCTGCATACTGGACCCTATTCCAACTAAACTACTGAAAGAGCTACTTCCTGTGCTTGGCCCTCCTATGTTGAACATAATAAACAGCTCCCTATCCATCGGATGTGTACAAAACTCAGTAAAAGTGGCAGTGTTAAAGCCTCTCTTGAAAAAGCCAAACCTTGACCCAGAAAATATTTAAAAAAACTAAAATCGGCCTATATCGAATCTCCAATTCCTCAAAAAAAAAAACTGCCTTCCTGAATACAAACAATGTATGCAAAACACTTCAGTCTGGTTTTAGACCCCATCATAGCATTAAGACTGCACTCGTGAAGGTGGTAAATTACCTTTTAATGAAGTCAGACCGAGGCTCTGCATCTGTCTTCGTGCTCCGAGACCTTAGTGCTGCTTTTGATACCATCAATCACCACATTCTTTTGGAGAGATTGGAAACCCAAATTGGTCTACACGGACAAGTTCTGTCCTGGTTTAGATCTTATCTGTCAGAAAGATATCAGTTTTTCTCTGTGGATGGTTTGTCCTTTGACAAATCAACTGTAAATTTCGGTGTTCCTCAAAGTTTCGTTTTAGGACCTCTATTGTTTTCACTATATATTTTACCTCTTGTTGATGTCATTCAGAAGCATAATGTTAACTTTCACTGCTATGCGGACGATACACAGCTGTACATTGATGAAAAAAATGCCCTCCCTGGAAGCCTGTGTTTCAGATATAAGGAAGTGGATGGCGGCAAATGTTTTACTTTTAAACTCAGACAAAACAGAGATGCTAGTTCATTGTAACATTGCAAAAATCAGAAACTATCTGTCCAAAAATGATGCAGAAAAATGTATCCATGGTTTTGTCACTTCTACATTAGACTACTGCAATGCTCTACTTTCCGGCTACCTCGATTAAGCACTAAATAAACAGCAGTTAGTGCTAAACTCGGCTGCTAAAATATTGACTAGAACCAAAAAACTTGATTATATTACTCCAGTGCTAGCCTCTCTACACTGGCTTCCTGTTAAGGCTAGGGCTGATTTCAAGGTTTCACTGCTGTTTCACCTACAAAGCATTACATGGGCTTGCTCCTATCTTTCCTTCCGATTTGGTCCTGCCGTACATACCTACATGAACGCTACGGTCTCAAGATGCAGGCCTCCTTACTGTCCCTAGAATTTCTAAGCAAACAGCGGGAGGCAGGGCTTTCTACTATAGAGATCCATTTTTATGGAATGGTCTGCCTATCCATGTGAGAGATGCAGACTCGGTCTTGACCTTTAAGTCTTTATTGAAGACTAATCTCTTCAGTAGGTCCTATGATTGAGTGTAGTCTGGCCCAGGGGTGTAAAGGTGAACGGAAAGGCCCTGGAGCGATAAACCACCCTTACTGTCTCTGCCTGGCCAGTTCCCCTCTCTCCACTGGGATTCTCTGCCTCTAACCCTATTACAGGGGCTGAGTCACTGGCTTACTGGTGCTCTTCCATGCCGTCCCTAGGAGGGTTGCGTCACTTGAGTGGATTGAGTCTCTGACGTGATCTTCCTGTCCGGGTTGGCGTCCCCCTTGGGTTCGTGCCGTGGGGGAGATCTTTGTGGGCTATACTCGGCCTTGTCTCAGGGTAGTAAGTTGGTGGTAGTAAGTTGGTGGTTGAAGATATCCCTCTAGTGGTGTCAGGTTGTGCTATGGCAAAGTGGGTTGGGTTATATCCTGCCTGGTTGGCACTGTCCGGGGGTATAGTTGGACGGGGCCACAATGTCTCCCGACCCCTCCCGTCTCAGCCTCCAGTAATTATGCTGCAATAGTTTGTGTTGGGGGTTAGGGTCAGTCTGTTATATCTGGAGTATTTCTCCTGGCTTATCCGGTGTCCTGTGTGAATTTAAGTATGCTCTCTCTAATTCTCTCGGAGGAGGACCTGAGCCCTAGGACCATGCCTGAGGACAACCTGGCCTGATGACTCCTTGCTGTCCCCAGTCCACCTGGTCGTGCTGCTGCTCCAGTTTCAACTGTTCTGCCTTCGGCTATGGAACCCTGACCTGTTCACCAGACGTGCTACCTTGTCCTGGACCTCCTGTTTTTGACTCTCTCTCTCTCTCTACCGTACCTGCTGTCTAACTCTGAATGATAGTTGGCTTTTCATAGCCTGACATTTACTCCTGAGGTCCTGACCTGTTGCGCCCTCTACAACCAATGTGATTATTATTATTTAAACCTGCTGGTCATCTATGAACGTTTGAACATCTTGGCCATGTACTGTTATAATCTCCACCCGGCACAGCCAGAAGAGGACTGGTCACCCCTCATAGCCTGGTTCCTCTCTACCTGGCACAGCCAGAAGAGGACTGGCCACCCCTCAGAGCCTGGTTCCTCTCTAGGTTTCGGCCTTTCTAGGGAGTGTTTCCTAGCCACCGTGCTTCTACATCTGCATTGCTTGCTGTTTGGGGTTTTAGGCTGGGTTTCTGTATAGAACTTTGTGACATCGGCTGATGTAAAAAGGGCATAATAAATAAATGTTATTGATTTGATTGATTTCTAATTCCTTATATTAAGCAAAGCAGACGGCACAATTTTCTTCTTAGTTTTATTGACGTATAGCCAAGGACACACTAACACTCAGACATCATTTTCAAACAAAGCATTTGTGCTTAGTGAGTCTGCCAGATCAGAGGCAGTAGGGATGACCAGGGACATTCTCTTGATAATTGTGCGAATTGGACCATTTTCCTGTCCTGATAATCATTCAGTACTTTTGGGTGTCGGGGGAAAATGTATGGAATAAAAAGTACATTATTTTCTTTAGGAATGTAGGGAAGTAAAAGTAAAAGTTGGCAAAAATTTAAACCGTAAATTACAAATAACCCCCAAAAATGATTTAACTTGTTATGGATAGGGGGCAGTATTTTCACGGCCGGATAAAAAACGTACCCGATTTAATCTGGTTATTACTCCTGCCCAGAAACTAGAATATGCATATAATTAGTAGCTTTGGATAGAAAACACTCCAAAGTTTCTAAAACTGTTTGAATGGTGTCTGTGAGTATAACAGAACTCAAATGGCAGGCCAAAACCTGAGAAGATTCTGTACAGGAAGTACCCTGTCTGACCATTTCTTGGCCTTTTTTGTCATCTCTATCCAAAACAAAGGATCTCTGCTGTAACGTGACAATTTCTAATGCTCCCATAGGCTCTCAGAAGGCGCCAGAACATTGAATGATGACTCTGCAGTCCATGGCTGAAAAACAGTAGCGCATTTGGTAAGTGGTCGATCTGAGAACAATGAGACGGGTGCGCGCGTGCACGTGAAGAGTCCATTTTAGATTTTGAGTCTTTGAACGGAAAGGACGTCTCCCGGTCGGAATATTATCGCTTTTTTTACGAGAAAAATCGCATAAAAATTGATTTTAAACAGCGTTTGACATGCTTCGAAGTACGGTAATGGAATATTTTGAATTTTTTTGTCACGATACGCGTCCGCACATCACCCTTCGTCACCCTTCGGATAGTGTCTTGAACGCACGAACAAAACGCCGCTATTTGGATATAACTATGGATTATTTGGAACCAAACCAACATTTGTTGTTGAAGTAGAAGTCCTGGGAGTGCATTCTGATGAAGAACAGCAAAGGTAATCCAATTTTTCTTATAGTAAATCTGAGTTTGGTGAGTACCAAACTTGGTGGGTGTCAAATTAGCTAGCCCGTGATGGCGAGCTATCTACTCAGAATATTGCAAAATGTGCTTTCACCGAAAAGCTATTTTAAAATCGGACACCGCAATTGCATAAAGGAGATCTGTATCTATAATTCTTAAAATAATTGTTATGTTTTTTGTGAACGTTTCTCGTGAGTAATTTAGTAAATTCACCGGAAGTTTTCGGTGGGTATGCTAGTTCTGAACGTCACATGCTAATGTAAAAAGCTGTTTTTTTTTATTTAAATATGTACTTGATTGAACAAAACATGCATGTATTGTATAACATAATGTCCTAGGAGTGTCATCTGATGAAGATCATCAAAGGTTAGTGCTGCATTTAGCTGTGGTTTTGGTTTTTGTGACATTATATGCTAGCTTGAAAAATGGGTGTCTGATTATTTCTGGCTGGGTACTCTGCTGACGTAATCTAATGTTTTGCTTTTGTTGTAAAGCCTTTTTGAAATCGGACAGTGTGGTTAGATAAAGGACAGTCTTGTCTTTAAAATGGTGTAAAATAGTCATATGTTTGAAAAATGGAAGTTTTCGGATTTTCGAGGAGTTTGTATTTCGCGCCACACCTTATCATTGGATATTGGAGTGGTGTTCCGCTAGCGGAACGTCTAGATGTAAGAGGTTTTAAGTAAAAGTTTTAAGTAAGTCCTACTTAAGTACTTTACACCACTGGAAAGCCGTTGCGCCCAACAATGGCAGAACATACACCCCCCCCGAGCCCCTAGAGTACCCAGAGCGCTGAAGGTGGAGATAGACGACTGTCTGAGAGAGTTGGCTGCACTCTGGTCTCAGATGAGAGAACTGAAGAAGGAGAGAGAGGAACACACAGCCCAGCTAACAGAACTGAAGGAGGAGATGAGAAAGTTTGAGGTGTGACAGAAAGCACGACACTCCCCCAGAGAAGCCAGCAGAACAGCCCACCTCAGACCCGGACCACAACCTCAACACAACAATGGGAAAGACAACACAGGACCCAGCAACCCAACAGACTCCACCCCCCCGTCAGCTCCCCTGATAGCCCTCCTGGCAACCCCCACACATCCACTAAGGACACACAAAAGCCAGAGATTGTGCTCCTTATTGACTGAAATGGGAAATACATTCAAGAGAACAAACTTTTACCCAAACACAAAGTGGGTAAACTCTGGTGTCCAAACACTGGAGCTGTTGTCAGAGGACCGACTAGGGTCCCGCAGCCACCACATAATACACACAGGCACAACCCACCTGAGAGCCCAGCAGGAAATTGTGGCCACAACACTCAAGATTGAAAAAGCTTTTTCCTCATTCCCTAATCAGGAATGGTTATCTCCACCCTGTTACCACGAAAATACTTTCACTTTGCCACCATACAGCGGGTGAATGCAAGCTTTTCCTGGGACACGGCCTCAAAACCTAACGTCTACCTGGCCCACCACTCCACCCTGGACTCCAGCCTTTTCAGCAGTGCCTACCTTCGACAGGACCCTGAAAGACATCACCCTCAACCCCAAAACCTCACACAGGAGCAACAGACCAGCGAGACAGCACCCTCCCAGACCAGCGAGACAGCACCCTCCCAGACCAGCGAGACACCCTCCCAGACCTGCGAGACACCCTCCCAGACCTGCCAGACTCCCTCCTGAAGGACCTGCACAGAGAGGATCCACGCCAAGAGGACCTACACCCAGCCCACAGCATCACCAGCCACATCCCCATCAGCTGAGACCCCCCCCCCAAACAAACCCTGGCCACACACACCATGCTTCATTGTGGGGATGGTGTTCTCGGGGTGATGAGAAGTGTTGGGTTTGCATCAGACAGCGTTTTCCTTGATGGCCAAAAAACTACATTTTAGTCTCATCTGACCATCTCATCTGTTCCATCTTCCATATGTTTGGGGAGTCTCCTACATGCAATGGCTTTTTTCTGGCCACTCTTCCGTAAATCTCAGCTCTGTGGAGTCTACGGCTTAAAGTGGTCCTATGGACAGATACTCCAATCTCCGCTGAGGAGCTCCTTCAGGGTTATCTTTGGTCTCTTTGTTGCCTCTCTGATTCATGCCCTCCTTGCATGATCCGTGAGTTTTGGTGGCAAAATAGGAAAAATGCAAAGAGGGTGAATGACGATTATACATTTTTGTAGATGACTGTCATTCATATTCCATTCACCCAGTTCAATGTAACATTGATAGGTTTAGGCTACTACGTGATACACACATTTTCCCTATACCCATCATGAGGTTGCTACAACCTAGCCTATGAATGAAAGTTTACAATGCAGGTGCACACAGATCGAGAGAAAAATTTGAGGTGACAGACAGTGACAAATTCAATACCGCCATGCACACTCTTACCTGCATCTAGCTGATATAGGATGTAATTATTCGTCCAACAGTTGCAAACAGTTTTCATTGGACAAATTCAGCTAAGTTTATCCCCGTTTTGTTCCGTTTAAGAAGAAAAAAAAATTCAACAGAAGAATCGGCAGAATGAATACACCCCTGATCACGCGTAAACGCAGTTCACTTTCATAGCAGCCACGTTGTATTCCTTTCATGCTTTGTTGATTTCAAAAAAGCGTTTGACTCAATTTGACATGAGGGTCTGCTATATAAATTGATGAAAAGTGGTGTTGGTGGAAAAACATTTGAAATGATCAAATCCATGTACAAAAAACAAAACAAGTGTTTGGTTAAAATTGGCCAAAAAACAGATTTCTTTCCACAGGGTCGTGAGGTGAGATAAGATGAAGCTTGAGCAACACAGCTAGCTCTGTGATACTAGAGCAGTTACTGCCTAAGCTTCCAAATAAAAATCTGCACCTGGTTAGACCCCCTACAGGGAGAAAATACATTAACAAACAGAAAAAGGATCCCCCCCCTATTTCTGCCTAAACCACTAACATCCACCCCTTCTCCACCTCTGAGGTAGATATTACTTTAAGATCTAGGCCTGATGAGAACAGAATTGCTACTCCTGCACTTACATTGGACCCATGACTAAGGAAGTACTGCCCCTCCCACTCTATGCCCCACACTGCATCATTACCACAATCCCTGTGGGTCTCCTGTAAGAAGTACTCCCCCTCCCACTCCATACCCCATACCGCCTCATTACCACAATCCCTGTGGGTCTCCTGTAAGAAGTACTCCCCCTCCCACTCCATGCCCCATACCGCCTCATTACCACAATCCCTGTGGGTCTCCTGTAAGAACACCACATTTAAAGGTTTATGCCTACTAAACTCATACACTACAGCCCTCCTATTCCTGTGTCTTACTAAACTCATACACTACAGCCCTCCTATTCCTGTGTCTTACTAAACTCATACACTACAGCCCTCCTATTCCTGTGTCTTACTAAACTCATACACTACAGCCCTCCTATTCCTGTGTCTTACTAAACTCATACACTACAGCCCTCCTATTCCTGTGTCTTACTAAACTCATACACTACAGCCCTCCTATTCCTGTGTCTTACTAAACTCATACACTACAGCCCTCCTATTCCTGTGTCTTACTAAACTCATACACTACAGCCCTCCTATTCCTGTGTCTTACTAAACTCATACACTACAGCCCTCCTATTCCTGTGTCTTACTAAACTCATAGACTACAGCCCTCCTATTCCTGTGTCTTACTAAACTCATACACTACAGCCCTCCTATTCCTGTGTCTTACTAAACTCATACACTACAGCCCTCCTATTCCTGTCTCTTACTAAACTCATAGACTACAGCCCTCCTATTCCTGTGTCTTACTAAACTCATACACTACAGCCCTCCTATTCCTGTGTCTTACTAAACTCATACACTACAGCCCTCCTATTCCTGTGTCTTACTAAACTCATACACTACAGCCCTCCTATTACGGTCTCTTCCCCCAGTTATGTTTCAACAGCCCACTCTTGAAGCCTCTATTAAAAGGAAGAACAGAGAGCTAACAGAAAAAGGAAATAAATCTCCCTGTGATGCATGATCAGATCCCCCATGACCCCTCACAATCAGACCCCTCACAATCAGACCCCTCACGATCAGACCCCTCACGATCAGACCCCTCACGATCAGACCCCTCACGATCAGACCCCTCACGATCAGACCCCTCACGATCACGATCAGACCCCTCACGATCAGACCCCTCACGATCACGATCAGACCCCTCACGATCAGACCCCTCACGATCAGACCCCTCACGATCAGACCCCTCACGATTGTCTTGCTGGCCCTTTTCCTTTCGTTATTAATGTAACTTTAGTTGTTCTATAAACGTTGCGCTGTATGTTTAGATATTTAATACATTGTAAGGCTGCATGATGAGACTAATGATGATTGGAATAAAGTTGCTTGAAAGGCATGAGCTCTGCTTTGTTTTTCACGCAGGCTGTACACCCATTCATCATTCTCTCATTTAAAATTTAAGAAGCACTTGATAATGCCTCTAATTTCCCGGTGGTATCCCCTTCGTGTGGCCACCCTAAAAAAAAAACACATGCCTTTTGCAGCCCTTCTCCCTGAGTGATGCCTGCTCTGAAACACCTCTCATCTCACTCACATGGCTCTCCATCACGTGATCGGGTCTTTCTCACAGGCTACAAGTGAAGAAAGACCCATCGGGGGGCAACTATCCAATTCCGAGGTGCATACTGAAGATATTTGAAGAACTGTCCACATGTTACTTTTCGTCAGCCAATAAGATGAGTAGGCCTAATGAACAGCAAAAGCACTAGCCTATAATCAATCTATTAAAAAGGTTGTACATAGTACAAAAGTTGACACATTCTATTCTGTGCGAGAAATAAATATTCCAAACAGTCTGGGACAGTTATTATGGGATGCGATAGTTCCAAAATGAATACAACAAGTAGCATCAAAAAACCTTCTTTATGCAATGTGGCTGACGAAACAGATCAAAATGTTTAGCTGAAAATGTTGAAAAACTATTAGTCTATTTCCTGATGCTATAAGCATGAATGTTCCATTATCGGAAAACACCATTATCAAAAGTGACCACAAATATGATTATGCATATAATGCTTTTATAATAGAGGTGCATTTTTATGGTGAAAATATATCTTCCCCAAACTTGAAACTCATCTGCTGCATATGTATGCCAGTTAGGCTCTGCACCCCTTTTAGTGTGAATTAGTTAAATTTTTAAATAAAAAATTACAATTAAATAAAAAATTGTAATTAATTAGCTTAATTTTAAGGAGTTATTTGGCCACTTTAGTTGTGATACAAACCTTATTAAAACATACAGGCCTATGGGCTACTAACCTTATTAAACATATAGGCCTATGGGCTACTAACCTTATTAAACATATAGGCCTATGGGCTACTAACCTTATTAAACATACAGGCCTATGGGCTACTAACCTTATTAAACATATAGGCCTATGGGCTACTAACCTTATTAAACATATAGGCCTATGGGCTACTAACCTTATTAAACATATAGGCCTATGGGCTACTAACCTTATTAAACATATAGGCCTATGGGCTAGGCTACATGAGGTGTGTGACTATGATCCACAAGTGATAATATACAGTGTATTTGGAAAGTATTCAGACCCCTTTTTCCACATTTTGTTATGTTACAGCCTTATTTTACAATTGATGTTTTTTTCCTCATCAATCTACACACAATACCCCATAATGACAAAGCGAAAACAGGTTTTTAGACATTTTTGCAAACGTAATCCAAATAAATAGCATTCAGAAAGTTTGCTTTGACACTCAAATTTGAGCTAAGGTGCATCCTGTTTCCATTTGGCATCCTTGAGATGTTTCTACAACTTGGAGTCCACATGTGGAAAATTAAATTGATTGGACATAACCTGGAAAGGCACACACCTGTCTATATAAGGTTCCACAGTTGACAGTGCATGTCAGAGCAAAAACCAAGCCATGAGGTCGAAGGAATTGTCCGTAAAGCTCAGAGACAGGATTGTGTCGAGGCACAGATCTGGGAAAGGATAACAAAACAGTTCTGCACCATTAAAGGTCCCCAAGAGCACAGTGGCCTCCATCATTCTTAAATGGAAGAAGTTTGGAACCACCAAAATTGTTCTAAAGCTGGCAAACCGGCCAAACTGAGCAGTCGGGGGAGAAGGGCCTTGGTCAGGGAGGTGACCAAGAACCTAATGGTCACTCTGACAGAGCTATAGACTTCCTCTGTGGAGATGGGAGAACCTTCCAGAAGGAAAACCACCTCTGCAGCACTCTACCTATCAGGCCTTTATGGTAGAGTGGCCAGACGGAAGCCACTCCTCAGTAAAAGGCACATGACAGCCCGCTTGGAGTTTGTCAAAAGGCACATAAAGACTCTCAGACCAAGAGAAACAAGAGTATCTGGTCTGATGAAACCAAGATTGAACTCTTTGGCCTGAATGCCAAGCTTCACGTCTGGAGGAAACCTGGCACCATCCCTACGGTGAAGCATGGTGGCGGCAGCATCATGCAGTGGGGATGTTTTTAGGCAGCAGGGACTGGGATACTAGTCAGGATTGAGGGAAAGATGAACGGAGCTAAGTACAGAGAGATTCTTACTGAAAACCTGCTCCAGAGTGCTCACACAGCCAAGACAACACAGGAGTGGCTTCGGGACAAGTCTATGAACATCTCTGGAGAGACGCTCCCCACCTGACAGAGCTTGAGAGGATCTGCAGATTCAGGTCTGCTAAGCTTGTGGCGTCATACCGATGAAGACTCAAGGTGCTTAAACAAACTACTGAGTAAAGGTTCTGAATATTTATGTAAATGTGATATTTGAGTTTATTATTTTTCATAAATTAGCAACAATTTCTTAAAACATGTTTTTGCTTTGTCGTTATGGGGTTTTGTGCATAGATTGAATGAGGGAAAAAAACTATACATTTTTGAATTAGGATGTAACGTAACAAAATGTGTAAAAAGTCGAGGGGTCTGAATACTTTCCAAAGATATTGTATAATTCACAAGTGATAGGCAAATATTGTCACCCATCAGACTATTCTTGATTTAATCTTGTCTTTACATATACTAAATAATATACACTACCATTCAAAAGTTTGGAGTCACGTAGAAATGTCCTTCTTTTTGAAAGAAAAGCATTTTTTTTGTCCATTAAAATAGCATCAAATTGATCAGAAATACAGTGTAGACATTGTTAAGGTTGTAAATGACTATTATAGCTGGAAACAGCAGATGTTTTTATGGAATATCTACATAGGCGTACAGAGGTCCATTATCAGCAACCATCACTCCTGTGTTCCAATGGCATGTTGTGTTAGCTAATCCAAGTGTATCATTTTAAACGGCTAATTGATCACTAGAAAACCCTTTTGCAATTATATTAGCACAGCTGAAAACTGTTGTCCTGATTAAAGAAGCAATAAAACTGTCCTTCTTTAGACTGATTGAGTATCTGGAGCATCAGCATTTGTGGGATTGATTACAGGCTCAAAATGACCAGCAACAAATAACGTTCTTCTGAAACTCGTCAGTCTATTCTTGTTCTGAGAAATGAAGGCTATTCCATGCTAGAAATTGCCAAAAAACTGAAGATCTCGTACAACGGTGTGTACTACTCCCTTCACAGAATAGCGCAAACTGGCTCTAACCCGGTGAACAACTGAGCAAGAGGACAAGTACATTAGAGTGTCTACTTTGAGAAACAGACGCCTCACAAGTCCTCAACTGGCAGCTTCATGAAATAGTACCCGCAAAACACCAGTCTCAACGTCAACAGTGAAGCGGCGACTACGGGCTGCTGGCCTTCTAGGCAGAGTTGCAAAGAAAAAGCCATATCTCAGACTGGCCAATAAAAAGAAAAGATTAAGATGGGCAAAAGAACACAGAAACTAGAGAGAGGAATATTGGGGGGAAAAAGTGTTATGGACAAACTAATTGAAGTTTGAGGTGTTCGGATCACGAAGAAGAACATTTGTGAGATACAGAAAAAATGAAAAGATGCTGGAGGAGTGTTTGACGCCATCTGTCAAGCATGGTGGGGGCAATGTGATGGTCTGGGGGTGCTTTGGTGGTGGTGAAGTGAGAGATTTGTACAGGGTAAAAGGGACCATGAAGAAGGAAGGCTATCACTCCATTTTGCAACGCCATACCCTACCCTACCCTGTGGACGGCGCTTCATTATGAGCCAATTTCCTCCTACAACAGGACAATGACCCAAAGCACAGCTCCAAACTATGCAAGAACTATTTAGGGAAGAAGCAGTCAGCTGGTATTCTGTCTATAATGGAGCGGCAAGCACAGTCACCGGATCTCAACCCCATTGAGCTGTTGTGGGAGCAGCTTGATCGTATGGTACATAAGAAGTGCCCATCAAGCCAATCCAATTTGTGGGAGGTGCTTCAGGAAGCATGGGGTGTAATCTCTTTAGATTGCCTCTCCAAATTGCCAAGTAGAATGCCAAAGATCTGCAAGGCTGTAATTGCTGCAAATGGAGGATTCTTTGACGAAAGTAAAGTTTGAAGGACACAATTATTATTTCAATTAAAAAATCATTATGTATAACCTTGTTAACGTCTTGACTATATTTCCTATTCATTTTGCAACTCATTTCATGTACGTTTTCATGGAAAACAAGGACATTTCTAAGTGACCCCAAACTTTTGAACGGTAGTGTGTGTGAAATTCGTTTTGATTTAGAATGATTTAGAATGGACCATTATCATGCACCTGTCTCGAAACAGGGACAGAGGGGAAAAAATACATGTCATCTCTGCACTTAAATAGCAAATGGAGGATGCTTTCCCCTGTGGTTAATTTTCATGCCAGCCAGGTAGGCTATACTCCTGTTGTAAAGATAAACAATGTGCTTAATAATAGTAAAGTTGAGAAATAAATATAGTATGCCTAGCCTATAGAAAGCTGATGGGATCCTCCTCATTCACTGTTTTCTTGCGCAATTGCATAGCCTATGGAAATGTTGCGCAACATGAGCTCGTGGGCTCTCATGAAGTGTTTGATTAGATTTTCAAACACATTTGCATTGATGTCAGAGTGATAAGAGGGACAATAGAGTGCTGAGTACCAGGCAGTTAGCAAGTTTTCTAGGCTACTTATGACCATCAGCAGCATCAAAGCTTGGAGAAGCTTAATTACCAAAACTAAATGGTCACGTGGAATTTGACTGCCTTCCTGACTCGTAACCTCCGCTGTGGCGGTAATACGGTCACCACAACAGCCCTAGTCTGGACCTGGGGTAGAGACCAGAGTTGCCCCGAACCCCCCAGCCAACTCTCAGATCTGGAGCCAGATGCAACAGAGGATCCCTCAGTGCCATGCTTTCCTCGCTCCCTGTGAGTGCTTTAAAACACTTCACACCATGTAGGCTGTTCTATACTTTTTGTCGTCGAGTCTAAAAAAACATGTAAACCTGCTACAAGAGGTAACATGTTTCATTAGTGGGTTTATATATCCAAGTAATTACTCTCTCATTGGTCTGGAGAAAATTCCATAATCTGCCAACTACTTTTTTTTAATGATTTCTTTTCCATTTGCAATATTAGCAAATTTAGGCATGACATGCCAGCAACAAACGCCGACACTACACATCCAAGTATAACTGACCAAATTATGAAAGACAACCACTGTAATTTTGAATTCCATAAAGTTAGTGTGGAAAAGGTCAAATAATTATTATTGTCCATCAACAAAGACAAGCCACCGGGGTCTGACAACTTGGATGGAAAACATACTGAGGATAATAGCCAGACCATACTGCCACTCCTGTTTGCCATATCTTCAATCTAAGCATCAGCGCTCATTGGACTCACCTGGACTCCTTTACTTTGTTAATTGCCCCTCTATATCTGTCCGTTCCTCAGTTTGTTCCCCGTGTCAGCATTAATGTCGTTATGTTTTCATGTCCGGACACTGTCCTGTTTCATGTCCGTCGTTAATTAAAATGTTCACTCCCTGTACTTGCTTCTCATCTGCCAGCGTACAATTCCACTACCCAAGAATAGTAAAGCCCCCTTTACTGGCTCAATTTTCTCTCAGCCAATCAATCAATGCTATTTTACAGTAAACAAATTGACAAACGACTTTCAGCATGCTTATAGAGAAGGACATTCAACAAGCACGGCACTTACACAAATGACTGATGATTGGCTGAGAGAAATTGATGATAAAAAGATTGGGGGAGATGTTTTGTTAGACTTCAGTGCAGCTTTTGACATTATCGATCATTTGCTGCTGGAAAAATACAAATGTGTTATGGATTTACACCTCCTGCTATATTGTGGATAAAGAGTTACCTGTCTAACAGAACACAGAGGGAGTTCTTTAATGGAAGCCTCTCCGACATAATCCAGGTAGAAACAGGAATTCCCCAGGGCTACTAACAGCATGCCACTGGCCTTGAGGAAAGCCAGAGTTTCTATGTATGTGGATGACTCAACACTATACACGTCAGCTACTACAGCGACTGAAACAACTGCAACACTTAACAAAGAGCTTCAGGTAGTTTCAGAGTGGGTGGCAAGGAATAAATTAGCTCTAAATATTTCTAAAATTAAAAGCGTTGTATTTGGGACAAATCATTCACTAAACCCTAAACCTCAACTAAACCTCATAATGAATAATGTGGAAAGGAAGTTGATGTGACTAAACTGCTTGGAGTGACCCTGGATTGTAAACTGTCATGGTCAAAACATGTTGATACAACAGTAGCTAAGATGGGGTCCATAATTACATTTATATTTACGTCATTTAGCAGACGCTCTTATCCAGAGCGACTTACAAATTGGTGCATTCACCTTATGATATCCAGTGGAACAACCACTTTACAATAGTACATCTATATCTTTTTTTTTTGGGGGGGGGGGGGTTAGAAGGATTACTTTATACTATCCCAGGTATTCCTTAAAGAGGTGGGGTTTCAGGTGTCTCCGGAAGGTGGTGATTGACTATGCTGTCCTGGCGTCGTGAGGGAGCTTGTTCCACCATTGGGGTGCCAGAGCAGCGAACAGTTTTGACTGGGCTGAGCGGGAACTGTGCTTCTGCAGAGGTAGGGAGGCGAGCAGGCCAGAGGTGGATGAACGCAGTGCCCTTTTTTGGGTGTAGGGACTGATCAGAGCCTGAAGGTACGGAGGTGCCGTTCCCCTCACAGATCCATAGGCAAGCACCATGGTCTTGTAGCGGATGCGAGCTTCAACTGGAAGCCAGTGGAGTGAGCTGAGGAGCGGGGTGACGTGAGAGAACTTGGGAAGGTTGAACACCAGATGGGCTGCGGCATTCTGGATGAGTTGTAGGGGTTTAATGGCACAGGCAGGGAGCCCAGCCAACAGTGAGTTGCAGTAATCCAGACTGGAGATGACAAGTGCCTGGATTAGGACCTGCGCCGCTTCCTGTGTAAGGCGGGGTCGTACTCTGCGAATGTTGTAGAGCATGAACCTACAGGATCGGGTCACCGCCTTGATGTTAGCGGAGAACGACAGGGTGTTGTCCAGGGTCACGCCAAGGCTCTTAGCACTCTGGGAGGAGGACACAATGGAGTTGTCAACCGTGATGGCGAGATCAGTATAATTAAACTCTGCTGTGCCTTCTTAACAGCACTATCAACAAGGCAGGTCCTACAGGCCCTAGTTTCTACCTTCTTAACAGCACTATCAACAAGGCAGGTCCTACAGGCCCTAGTTTTGTCTCACTTGGATTACTGTTCAGTCATGCGGTCAGGTGTCACAAAGAGAACAGGGCAGCACGGCTGGCCCTTGGATGTACACAGAGAGCTAACATTAATGACATGCATGTCGATCTCTCCTGGTTCAAAGTGGAGGAGAGATTGACTTCATCACTACTTGTTTTTGTAAGAAGCGTTGACATGCTGAATGCACCGAGCTGTCTGTTTAAACTACTGGCACACAGCTCGGACACCCATGCATACCCCACAAGACATGCCACCAGGGGTCTCTTCACAATCCCCAAGTCCAGAACAGACTATGGGAGGTGCACAGTACTACACAGAGCCATGACTACATGGAACTCTATTCCACCTCAGGTAACTGATGCAGCAGTAGAATCAGATTTAAAAACAGATAAAAATACACCTTATTGAACAGCAGGGACTGTGAAGAGACACACACATGCACGCACACACACACACACACACTCATACGCACACACATACTAGCATACCTTGGCAGCAGCTAATGGGGATCTCTAATAAATACAAATTCTCTCACTCTTTGACCCGCTCCTTTCTCCCACAAATGTTGTCTAGTTCTTCTTTCTCACACTCTCAATATTCCCACTTCCCTCTCCTCCCCCTTCACCTCTATCCCTGTCCCTCTCCTCCCCCTTCTATCTCTGTCAATCGCCTCCCCCATTCTATCCCTGTCCCTCTCCTCCCCCTTCTATCCCTGTCCCTCTCCTCCCCCTTCTATCCCTGTCCCTCTCCTCCCCCATTCTATCCCTGTCCCTCTCCTCCCCCTTCTATCCCTGTCCCTCTCCTCCCCCTTCTATCCCTGTCCCTCTCCTCCCCCTTCTATCCCTGTCCCTCTCCTCCCCCATTCTATCCCTGTCCCTCTCCTCCCCCTTCTATCCCTGTCCCTCTCCTCCCCCTTCTATCCCTATGCTTCTCCTCCCCCCTCTATCCCTGTCCCTCTCCTCCCCCTTCTCCTCTATCCCTGTCCCTCTCCTCCCCCTTCTATCCCTGTCCCTCACCTCCCCCTTCCATCCCTGTCCCTCTCCTCCCCCTTCTATCCCTGTCCCTCTCCTCCCCCTTCTATCCCTGTCCCTCTCCTCCCCCTTCTATCCCTGTCCCTCTCCTCCCCCTTCTATCCCTGTCCCTCTCCTCCCCCTTCTATCCCTGTCCCTCTCCTCCCCCTTCTATCCCTGTCCCTCTCCTCCCCCTTCTATCCTTGTCCCTCTCCTCCCCCTTCTCCTCTATCCCTGTCCTCCCCCTTCTCCTCTATCCCTGTCCTCCCCCTTCTCCTCTATCCCTATCCTTCTCCTCCCCCCTCTATCCCTGTCCCTCTCCTCCCCCTTCTATCCCTGTCCCTCTCCTCCCCCTTCTAGCCCTGTCCCTCTCCTCCCCCTTCTCCTCTATCCCTGTCCTCCCCCTTCTCCTCTATCCCTGTCCTCCCCCTTCTCCTCTATCCCTATCCTTCTCCTCCCCCCTCTATCCCTGTCCCTCTCCTCCCCCTTCTATCCCTGTCCCTCGCCTCCCCCCTCTATCCCTATCCTTCTCCTCCCCCTTCTCCTCTATCCCTGTCCTCCCCCTTCTCCTCTATCCCTGTCCCTCTCCTCCCCCTTCTCCTCTATCCCTATCCTTCTCCTCCCCCCTCTATCCCTGTCCCTCTCCTCCCCCTTCTATCTCTGTCCCTCTCCTCCCCCCTCTATCCCTATCCTTCTCCTCCCCCTTCTCCTCTATCCCTGTCCTCCCCCTTCTCCTCTATCCCTGTCCCTCTCCTCCCCCTTCTCCTCTATCCCTATCCTTCTCCTCCCCCCTCTATCTCTGTCCCTCTCCTCCCCCCCCTCTATCCCTATCCTTCTCCTCCCCCCTCTCTCCTCTATCCCTGTCCTCCCCCTTCTCCTCTATCCCTGTCCCTCTCCTCCCCCTTCTCCTCTATCCCTGTCCTCCCCCTTCTCCTCTATCCCTATCCTTCTCCTCCCCCTTCTATCCCTGTCTCTCTCCTCCCCCTTCACCCTTATTCCTTTCTGCAAAGACTTTTCTCAATCAATCAAATTCCTTCCATGTACTGAACGTGGGTTACCCATTACTACGGTCACCGGTGGTAAAGAGGGCCAGGCATCACAGAGCAGGGGCTCTTCTGATTGGTGCATATCAGACTTGGAGACTTCTTTAGACTTCCCGTGGTGTCGGCTAATCAGAGCCAGTGCTGACGGCCATCATCACTAATCATTCTGCCTGATTGGCTGATGCAGGAGAGGGTTGATGACCAATTTGAGCCAGTCAGCAGGCTCCTCATGGTGTAATGGCTTTTAAGGTTGTGGGGGTAAACTATCAAGGCTGACACTGGATACTGTAGACGGGATGTTAAATACTGGTTGTCAGAACCCCCAGTATTTACTGTAGCTAACAGAACCCCGGTATTTACTGTAGCCAACAGAACCCCCAGTATTTACTGTAGCCAACAGAACCCCCAGTATTTACTGTAGCTAACAGAACCCCCAGTATTTACTGTAGCTAACAGAACCCCCAGTATTTACTGTAGCTAACAGAACCCCCAGTATTTACTGTAGCTAACAGAACCCCCAGTATTTACTGTAGCTAACAGAACCCCCAGTATTTACTGTAGCTAACAGAACCCCCAGTATTTACTGTAGCTAACAGAACCCCCAGTATTTACTGTAGCTAACAGAACCCCCAGTATTTACTGTAGCTAACAGAACCCCCAGTATTTACTGCAGCTAACAGAACCCCCAGTATTTACTGTAGCTAACAGAACCCCCAGTATTTACTGTAGCTAACAGAACCCCCAGTATTTACTGTAGCTAACAGAACCCCCAGTATTTACTGTAGCTAACAGAACCCCCAGTATTTACTGCAGCTAACAGAACCCCCAGTATTTACTGTAGCTAACAGAACCCCCAGTATTTACTGTAGCTAACAGAACCCCCAGTATTTACTGTAGCTAGCAGAACCCCCAGTATTTACTGTAGCTAGCAGAACCCCCAGTATTTACTGTAGCTAGCAGAACCCCCAGTATTTACTGTAGCTAACAGAACCCCCAGTATTTACTGTAGCTAACAGAACCCCCAGTATTTACTGTAGCTAACAGAACCCCCAGTATTTACTGTAGCTAACAGAACCCCCGTATTTACTGTAGCTAACAGAACCCCAGTACACTGAATGTTAAATGGTTGTTCACCTAATTGCAGGAGGGAGGGAAAAAAGGGGGAAGAAATATCACAGTTTTCTACATCAGGTAAAGAAGAATAGATGATGGAAGGAGAGGAGAAGAAGGGACCGTGTCTAAACTCTCAGTCATAGTGCCTCTCTTATCTAAAGACTATGATGATGGGAGGAGAGGAGAAGAAGGGACCGTGTCTAAACTCTCAGTCATAGTGCCTCTCTTATCTAAAGACTATGATGATGGGAGGAGAGGAGAAGAAGGGACCGTGTCTAAACTCTCGGTCATAGTGCCTCTCTTATCTAAAGACTATGATGATGGGAGGAGAGGAGAAGAAGGGACCGTGTCTAAACTCTCGGTCATAGTGCCTCTCTTATCTAAAGACTATGATGATGGGAGGAGAGGAGAAGAAGGGACCGTGTCTAAACTCTCGGTCATAGTGCCTCTCTTATCTAAAGACTATGATGATGGGAGGAGAGGAGAAGAAGGGACCGTGTCTAAACTCTCGGTCATAGTGCCTCTCTTATCTAAAGACTATGATGATGGGAGGAGAGGAGAAGAAGGGACCGTGTCTAAACTCTCGGTCATAGTGCCTCTCTTATCTAAAGACTATGATGATGGGAGGAGAGGAGAAGAAGGGACCGTGTCTAAACTCTCAGTCATAGTGCCTCTCTTATCTAAAGACTATGATGATGGGAGGAGAGGAGAAGAAGGGACCGTGTCTAAACTCTCGGTCATAGTGCCTCTCTTATCTAAAGACTATGATGATGGGAGGAGAGGAGAAGAAGGGACCGTGTCTAAACTCTCGGTCATAGTGCCTCTCTTATCTAAAGACTATGATGATGGGAGGAGAGGAGAAGAAGGGACCGTGTCTAAACTCTCGGTCATAGTGCCTCTCTTATCTAAAGACTATGATGATGGGAGGAGAGGAGAAGAAGGGACCGTGTCTAAACTCTCGGTCATAGTGCCTCTCTTACCTAAAGGCTACTACCGTCTGGAACCTCTAATTTTTCTTCTCTTTTCCACTTTCTATCCTTCTACTCATCCCCCTTTTCTCGCTCCCCTCCCCATTTTATATAAACAAACATGCACTTATAATCACAGAGTAAGTAATATAAAATCACATACACACTCTCACAGAACCACACACATGTACGCACTGACACACAGACCCTCGCTCTCCATTTCTATTTCTCACTACAGCTATTGAGAGAGAGAGAGAGAGAGAGAGAGAGAGAGAGAGAGACAGAAAGTGAGAGACGGAGTGAGAGAGAGAGACAGAAAGTGAGAGACGGAGTGAGAGAGAGACAGAAAGTGAGAGGGAGTGAGAGAGAGACAGAAAGTGAGAGAGAGTGAGAGAGACAGAAAGTGAGACACGGAGTGAGAGAGAGACAGAGAGAGACAGAAAGAGAGAGAGACAGAAAGTGAGAGAGAGAGAGAGACAGAAAGACAGACATGGAGTGAGAGAGAGACGAGTGAGAGAGACAGACATGGAGTGAGAGAGAGACGAGTGAGAGAGAGAGAGAGACAGAGAGAGAGGTGGAGTGAGACAGAGAGTGAGAAAGAGACATGGAGTGATGCACTGACACACAGACCCTCGCTCTCCTTCAATCTCCAGTTCTATTTCTCACTACAGCTATTGAGAGAGACAGAGAGAGAGAGACGGAGAGAGAGATGGAGTGAGAGACAGAGACAGCGAGAGAGAGACATGGAGTGAGAGAGAGAGACGGAAACAGAGAGCGAGACAGAGACAGAGACGGAAAGAGACCGAGAAAGAGACATGGAGTGAGAGAGAGAGACGGAGTGAGAGAGAGAGACAGAGACAGAGACGGAGACAGAGAGAGAGACGGAGACAGAGAGAGACAGAGAGAGACAGAGAGAGACAGAGAGTGAGACAGAGACATGGAGTGAGAGAGAGAGAGAGAGACAGAGAGAGAGAGAGAGACAGAGAGAGACAGAGAGAGATAGAGACAGAGAGAGAGACAGAGAGAGAGAGAGAGACAGAGAGAGACAGAGAGAGACAGAGACAGAGAGAGAGACGGAGACAGAGAGAGAGACGGAGACAGAGAGAGACAGAGAGTGAGACAGAGACATGGAGTGAGAGAGACAGAAAGAGACAGAGAGAGAGAGAGAGAGACAGAGAGAGACAGAGAGAGATAGAGACAGAGAGAGAGACAGAGAGAGATGGAATTGAGACAGAGAGTGAGAGAGAGACATGGAGTGAGAGAGAGACGGAAACAGAGAGAGAGACAGAGAGAGAGAGATGAAGTGAGAGAGAGAGAGACGGAGAGAGACAGAGAGAGAGAGAGAGGAGAGAGAGAGAGAGGCAGAGAGATATGGGTGGAGGGGGTAGTTGACATTTTCAATCCAACTAGCCGGTGGGCACAGGCTGGCAGAGTAGGTAATGAGTGTGTGTGTGTGTGTGTGTGTGTGTGTGTGTGTGTGTGTGTGTGTGTGTGTGTGTGTGTGTGTGTGTGTGTGTGTGTGTGTGTGTGTGTGTGTGTGTGTGTGTGTGTGTGTGTGTGTGTGTGTGTGTTTTCTTGAGAGCTTCAATAAGCTGGCAGTGAAAATGCCATCTGTAATGTGCTCAGAACACGCACACTAAGAAAGGGGTCATTTAGATCACTGTCTGCCGAGGGGGGTTCTGTTTCTGTAATGTATCTTACATCCCTGTCCCTCTCCCAAAGAGGTGAAGCCCTTTGCCAGTTCTTTCTCCATCTCATTCTCTCTCCTTTCCTGCTCTTGTCTCTCTCTCTCCCTCCATTCATTCTCTCTACACCACTCTCCCCTCTCTCTCTCTCAACCCAGTCTCTCTCCATCTTACCGCCTCTCCATCTCTCCATCTCTCCCCTCTCCACCTCTCCATCTCTACCCTCTCCATCTCTACCCTCTCTCCATCTCTACCCTCTCTCCATCTCTCCCCTCTCTCCATCTCTACCATCTCTCCATCTCTCCCATCTCTCCATCTCTCCCCTCTCCATCTCTCCCCTCTCTCCATCTCTACCCTCTCCATCTTACCCCCTCTCCATCTCTCCATCTCTCCCCTCTCCACCTCTCCATCTCTACCCTCTCTCCATCTCTACCCTCTCTCCATCTCTACCCTCTCTCCATCTCTACCCTCTCTCCATCTCTACCCTCTCTCCATCTCTACCCTCTCCATCTCTACCCTCTCCATCTCTACCCTCTCCATCTCTCCCCTCTCCATCTCTCCATCTCTACCCTCTCCATCTCTACCCTCTCCATCTCTACCCTCTCTCCATCTCTACCCTCTCTCCATCTCTACCCTCTCTCCATCTCTACCCTCTCTCCATCTCTACCCTCTCCATCTTACCCCCTCTCCATCTCTCCATCTCTCCCCTCTCCACCTCTCCATCTCTACCCTCTCTCCATCTCTACCCTCTCTCCATCTCTACCCTCTCTCCATCTCTACCCTCTCTCCATCTCTACCCTCTCCATCTCTACCCTCTCCATCTCTCCCCTCTCCATCTCTCCATCTCTACCCTCTCTCCATCTCTACCCTCTCTCCATCTCTACCCTCTCTCCATCTCTACCCTCTCCATCTCTCCCCTCTCCATCTCTCCCCTCTCCATCTCTCCATCTCTCCCCTCTCCATCTCTCCATCTCTCCATCTCTCCCCTCTCCATCTCTCCCCTCTCTCCCCTCTCCATCTCTCCCCATCTCTCCCCTCTCCATCTCTCCCCTCTCCATCTCTCCATCTCTCCATCTCTCCCCTCTCCATCTCTCCCCTCTCTCCCCTCTCCATCTCTCCCCATCTCTCCCCTCTCCATTGGTTTAGTCAGAGTTTGTTTTCTTGACCTACTAGTCTTCTGTCCTGAAACTGAGGTAGTGTAGAATGAACCCTAACCCACGTCTCTTCCCATTGGCTAACTCTTCAACATTAGCAAAGACTACCAAGCTGGCTATAGTGATACCCCTTTCATTTATGTTTCTCAAATGGACAGTAAAGTGTATATTAATTCCTATTGTGACACTGACATAAATTGTACCATTACAAAGTAGCAAATGTAATTTCCTAAAAGACAAACCCTTATTCTATAGATAGTATAGGCCCATGTTAATGTCAAAACCCTGCTATGTAGATGTAAGCCAGCGTCTATCAGTGGGGGCTCCTGAGAGGAGGAAGGGGAGGAACCATCCTCCTCAGTGAATTTTCCAAAAATAAAAAGTTACTTTAAAAAATAAAAATAAAACTATACTAAATATATTCACATCACCAAATAACTGATAAAATACATTGTTTTACAATGGAGGTCTACAGTAGCCTCAACAGCACTCTGTAGGGTAACACCATGGTGTAGCCGGAGGACAGCTAGCTTCTGTCCTCCTCTGGGTGCACTGACTTCAACACAAAACCTAGGAGGGAGCGTGTGTCATAGTGTGTCCCTGTCATAGTGTGTCCCTGTCATAGTGTGTCCCTGTCATAGTGTGTCCCTGCCATAGTGTGTCCCTGTCATAGTGTGTCCCTGTCATAGTGTGTCCCTGTCCCTGTCATAGTGTGTCCCTGTCCCTGTCATAGTGTGTCCCTGTCATAGTGTGTCCCTGTCATAGTGTGTCCCTGTCATAGTGTGTCCCTGTCAGTGTGTCCCTGTCCCTGTCATAGTGTGTCCCTGTCATAGTGTGTCCCTGTCATAGTGTGTCCCTGTCATAGTGTGTCCCTGTCCCTGTCATAGTGTGTCCCTGTCATAGTGTGTCCCTGTCATAGTGTGTCCCTGTCCCTGTCATAGTGTGTCCCTGTCATAGTGTGTCCCTGTCCCTGTCATAGTGTGTCCCTGTCATAGTGTGTCCCTGTCATAGTGTGTCCCTGTCATAATGTGTCCCTGTCATAGTGTGTCCCTGTCCCTGTCATAGTGTGTCCCTGTCATAGTGTGTCCCTGTCATAGTGTGTCCCTGTCCCTGTCATAGTGTGTCCCTGTCATAGTGTGTCCCTGTCCCTGCCATAGTGTGTCCCTGTCATAGTGTGTCCTTGTCCCTGTCATAGTGTGTCCCTGTCATAGTGTGTCCCTGTCCCTGCCATAGTGTGTCCATGTCATAGTGTGTCATTGTCCCTGTCATAGTGTGTCCCTGTCCCTGTCATAGTGTGTCCCTGTCATAGTGTGTCCCTGTCATAGTGTGTCCTTGTCCCTGTCATAGTGTGTCCCTGTCATAGTGTGTCCCTGTCATAGTGTGTCCTTGTCCCTGTCATAGTGTGTCCCTGTCATAGTGTGTCCCTGTCCCTGCCATAGTGTGTCCCTGTCATAGTGTGTCATTGTCCCTGTCATAGTGTGTCCCTGTCATAGTGTGTCCCTGCCCCTGCCATAGTGTGTCCCTGTCATAGGGTGTCCCTGTCATAGTGTGTCCCTGTCATAGTGTGTCCCTGTTGGAGCTACACATCCAGGTGAACCCTGTCCTTTTGGGCTGAATAGAGGCTCCATCCAACACACAACACAGACGGACGCACAACACAAGCACACAAGACTCATCACCAACTTGTTAGAGACGCACACACACCCCCCTTGTCGGGACTAGCAGCACCAGTGGAGCTCCTCTTGCTCCAGGTAGTCCTGTAATTAGGGACTAATTAGCCTGCTAGCGTTAACACTACGAGGAACTACATTCTACACAGCAAGAGAGAGAGAGAGAGAGAGAGAGAGAGAGAGAGAGAGAGAGAGAGAGAGAGAGAGAGAGAGAGAGAGAGAGAGAGAGAGAGAGAGAGAGAGACTGCTAGCTTTAGCTTTACAAGAGACTTTCCCATACCAGCATGGTAGAGAGGAGAGAGAGAGAGAGAAACAGAGAGAAGACAGAGAAAGTAAGGAGAGAGGAGATGGAGAGAGACAGGAGATGAGATGCCAGCCCTAATATACTTTACTTTATAAACTTGGTGGTTAAAGCCCTGAACGCTGATTGGCTTAAAGCCATGGTACATCAGACCATATAACACGGGTATGACAAAACATAACTTTTTACTACTCTAATTACGTTGATAACCAGTTTATAATAGCAGTAAGGCACCTGAGGGTTTGCGGTATATGGCCAATGTACTGTTCCCACGGCTAGCCTTTACCGCTTAAACACACTACACTCCATCAACCACAGCACAACACATCTACAACCTCCATAGATGGTGTAGAGCACAAGCATTCACTGAACTAACCAACTCACTGAACTAACGAGAACTCACATTGAACTAACAAACAAAACTCCCATTGAACTAACGAGAAATCACATTGAACTAACAAACAAAACTCCCATTGAACTAACGAGAAATCACATTGAACTAACGAGAAATCACATTGAACTAACGAGAAATCACATTGAACTAACGAGAAATCACATTGAACTCGCTAATAAACTCCCATTGAACTCGCTAACAAACTCCCATTGAACTCGCTAACAAACTCCCATTGAACTTACAAACTCCCATTGAACTAACAAACTCCCATTGAACTAACAAACTCCCATTGAACTCGCTAATAAACTCCCATTGAACTAACAAACTCCCATTGAACTAACAAACTCCCATTGAACTAACAAAGTCCCATTGAACTAACAAACTCCCATTGAACTCGCTAATAAACTCCCATTGAACTAACAAACTCCCATTGAACTAACAAACTCCCATTGAACTAACAAACTCCCATTGAACTAACAAACTCCCATTGAACTAACAAACTCCCATTGAACTAACAAACTCCCATTGAACTAACAAACTCCCATTGAACTAACAAACTCCCATTGAACTAACAAACTCCCATTGAACTAACGAACTCCCATTGAACTAACAAACTCCCATTGAACTAACAAACTCCCATTGAACTAACAAACTCCCATTGAACTAACAAACTCCCATTGAACTAACAAACTCCCATTGAACTAACAAACTCCCATTGAACTAACGAACTCCCATTGAACTAACAAACTCCCATTGAACTAACAAACTCCCATTGAACTAACAAACTCCCATTGAACTCGCTAATAAACTCCCATTGAACTAACAAACTCCCATTGAACTAACAAACTCCCATTGAACTAACAAACTCCCATTGAACTAACAAACTCCCATTGAACTAACAAACTCCCATTGAACTAACAAACTCAGAGTGAACTAATAAACTCAGAGTGAACTAATAAACTCCCAGTGAACTAATAAACTCAGAGTGAACTAATAAACTCAGAGTGAACTAATAAACTCCCAGTGAACTAATAAACTCAGAGTGAACTAATAAACTCCCAGTGAACTAATAAACTCAGAGTGAACTAATAAACTCAGAGTGAACTAATAAACTCCCATTGAACTAATAAACTCCCAGTGAACTAATAAACTCAGAGTGAACTAATAAACTCAGAGTGAACTAATAAACTCCCATTGAACTAATAAACTCCCAGTGAACTAATAAACTCACAGTGAACTAATAAACTCCCAGTGAACTAATAAACTCCCATTGAACTAACAAACTCCCAGTGAACTAACAAACTCACAGTGAAATACAGTCACAGGAGGTTGTATTCACATACAGATAATTCTGACAATTTAATCAAATACTTAGTGAAATAAAAATCTGAAAAACATGCAAGTTCCACTGTTACAAATTGGCTCTGATCTTGTGTGTCTTGCATGTTTGTGTGTGATTGACAGCTAGGTTAATTATAGTCCCTCAGTGGCGGTAACCTCTGACGGACCCCTGCATGGTGGGTTCTTGAACCCTGGGCATTGATGTACCATTCCTCAGCTAACTGACAACACCGTCACCGACTAAAATAGACCTGTGAGGAAGAGTAGAGCGGGGAAAAAGGAAGGGAGAGAGTGAGCGAGACAGAGAGAGATAGAGGGAGGGAGAGCAAAGACAGTAGAGTTGTTAAAATGACGCAACACAGTGTAGAAGAGAAAGATAGAGGACAGAGGGAGTGTCAGAGGAGAGAGAGAAGAACAGAGGGACAGTGTTAGAGGAGAGAGAAGAACAGAGGGACAGTGTTAGAGGAGAGAGAGAAGAACAGAGGGACAGTGTTAGAGGAGAGAGAAGAACAGAGGGACAGTGTTAGAGGAGAGAGAAGAACAGAGGGACAGTGTTAGAGGAGAGAGAGAAGAACAGAGGGACAGTGTTAGAGGAGAGAGAGAAGAACAGAGGGACAGTGTTAGAGGAGAGAGAGAAGAACAGAGGGACAGTGTTAGAGGAGAGAGAAGAACAGAGGGACAGTGTTAGAGGAGAGAGAGAAGAACAGAGGGACAGTGTTAGAGGAGAGAGAGAAGAACAGAGGGACAGTGTTAGAGGAGAGAGAGAAGAACAGAGGGACAGTGTTAGAGGAGAGGGAGAAGAACAGAGGGACAGTGTTAGAGGAGAGAGAGAAGAACAGAGGGACAGTGTTAGAGGAGAGAGAGAAGAACAGAGGGACAGTGTTAGAGGAGAGGGAGAAGAACAGAGGGACAGTGTTAGAGGAGAGAGAGAAGAACAGAGGGACAGTATTAGAGGAGAGGGAGAAGAACAGAGGGACAGTGTTAGAGGAGAGGGAGAAGAACAGAGGGACAGTGTTAGAGGAGAGAGAGAAGAACAGAGGGACAGTATTAGAGGAGAGGGAGAAGAACAGAGGGACAGTGTTAGATGAGAGAGAGAAGAACAGAGGGACAGTATTAGAGGAGAGGGAGAAGAACAGAGGGACAGTATTAGAGGAGGGAGAAGAACAGAGGGACAGTGTTAGAGGAGAGAGAAGAACAGAGGGACAGTGTTAGAGGAGAGGGAGAAGAACAGAGGGACAGTGTTAGAGGAGAGAGAAGAACAGAGGGACAGTGTTAGAGGAGAGAGAAGAACAGAGGGACAGTGTTAGAGGAGAGAGAGAAGAACAGAGGGACAGTGTTAGAGGAGAGAGAGAAGAACAGAGGGACAGTGTTAGAGGAGAGAGAAGAACAGAGGGACAGTGTTAGAGGAGAGGGAGAAGAACAGAGGGACAGTGTTAGAGGAGAGAGAAGAACAGAGGGACAGTGTTAGAGGAGAGAGAGAAGAACAGAGGGACAGTGTTAGAGGAGAAAGAAGAACAGAGGGACAGTGTTAGAGGAGAGAGAGAAGAACAGAGGGACAGTGTTAGAGGAGAGGGAGAAGAACAGAGGGACAGTGTTAGAGGAGAGAGAGAAGAACAGAGGGACAGTGTTAGAGGAGAGGGAGAAGAACAGAGGGACAGTGTTAGAGGAGAGAGAGAAGAACAGAGGGACAGTGTTAGAGGAGAGAGAGAAGAACAGAGGGACAGTGTTAGAGGAGAGAGAAGAACAGAGGGACAGTGTTAGAGGAGAGAGAAGAACAGAGGGACAGTGTTAGAGGAGAGGGAGAAGAACAGAGGGACAGTGTTAGAGGAGAGAGAAGAACAGAGGGACAGTGTTAGAGGAGAGAGAGAAGAACAGAGGGACAGTGTTAGAGGAGAGAGAAGAACAGAGGGACAGTGTTAGAGGAGAGAGAGAAGAACAGAGGGACAGTGTTAGAGGAGAGGGAGAAGAACAGAGGGACAGTGTTAGAGGAGAGAGAAGAACAGAGGGACAGTGTCAGAGGAGAGAGAGAAGAACAGAGGGACAGTGTTAGAGGAGAGAGAAGAACAGAGGGACAGTGTTAGAGGAGAGAGAAGAACAGAGGGACAGTGTTAGAGGAGAGGGAGAAGAACAGAGGGACAGTGTTAGAGGAGAGAGAGAAGAACAGAGGGACAGTGTTAGAGGAGAGAGAAGAACAGAGGGACAGTGTTAGAGGAGAGGGAGAAGAACAGAGGGACAGTGTTAGAGGAGAGAGAGAAGAACAGAGGGACAGTGTTAGAGGAGAGAGAAGAACAGAGGGACAGTGTTAGAGGAGAGGGAGAAGAACAGAGGGACAGTGTTAGAGGAGAGAGAGAAGAACAGAGGGACAGTATTAGAGGAGAGAGAGAAGAACAGAGGGACAGTGTCAGAGGAGAGAGAGAAGAACAGAGGGACAGTGTTAGAGGAGAGGGAGAAGAACAGAGGGACAGTGTTAGAGGAGAGAGAGAAGAACAGAGGGACAGTGTTAGAGGAGAGAGAAGAACAGAGGGACAGTGTTAGAGGAGAGGGAGAAGAACAGAGGGACAGTGTTAGAGGAGAGAGAGAAGAACAGAGGGACAGTGTTAGAGGAGAGAGAGAAGAACAGAGGGACAGTGTTAGAGGAGAGAGAAGAACAGAGGGACAGTATTAGAGGAGAGAGAGAAGAACAGAGGGACAGTGTTAGAGGAGAGAGAGAAGAACAGAGGGACAGTGTTAGAGAGAAGAACAGAGGGACAGTGTTAGAGGAGAGAGAGAAGAACAGAGGGACAGTGTTAGAGGAGAGAGAAGAACAGAGGGACAGTGTTAGAGGAGAGAGAAGAACAGAGGGACAGTGTTAGAGGAGAGAGAAGAACAGAGGGACAGTGTTAGAGGAGAGAGAAGAACAGAGGGACAGTGTTAGAGGAGAGAGAGAAGAACAGAGGGACAGTGTTAGAGGAGAGGGAGAAGAACAGAGGGACAGTGTTAGAGGAGAGAGAAGAACAGAGGGACAGTGTTAGAGGAGAGAGAGAAGAACAGAGGGACAGTGTTAGAGGAGAGGGAGAAGAACAGAGGGACAGTGTTAGAGGAGAGAGAAGAACAGAGGGACAGTATTAGAGGAGAGGGAGAAGAACAGAGGGACAGTGTTAGAGGAGAGAGAAGAACAGAGGGACAGTGTTAGAGGAGAGAGAGAAGGAGAAGAGAGGGAAGGGGAGCAGGAGAGAGAGGAAGAAGATGAAGAATGAGAAAGACAGAGCTTACCAGCGGAAGACTAAAATAAACCTTCAAGACAGAGAGGGAAAGAGAGGGGAGAGAGAGGGAAAGAGAGTCATTAGAGGGAGAGAGGGAGAGAGAAAGCAGAAGAGAGGTGATATTTAAAGAGAGGGGGATAGGGAAGGAGGAGAAGGAGAGAGAGAAAAGAAATAGGCAGTTTTGGTGTGGATAGTGTGTCCCTGTCCCTGCCATAGTGTGTCCCTGTCAGTGTGTCCCTGTCATAGTGTGTCCCTGTCCCTGTCATAGTGTGTCCCTGTCATAGTGTGTCCCTGTCATAGTGTGTCCCTGCCATAGTGTGTCCCTGTCCCTGCCATAGTGTGTCCCTGTCATAGTGTGTCCCTGTCCCTGCCATAGTGTGTCCCTGTCCCTGCCATAGTGTGTCCCTGTCCCTGTCATAGTGTGTCCTGTCCCTGTCATAGTGTGTCCCTGTCATAGTGTGTCCCTGTCCCTGTCATAGTGTGTCCCTGTCCCTGCCATAGTGTGTCCCTGTCCCTGCCATAGTGTGTCCCTGTCCCTGTCATAGTGTGTCCCTGTCCCTGTCATAGTGTGTCCCTGTCATAGTGTGTCCCTGTCCCTGTCATAGTGTGTCCCTGCCAGTCCCTGTCATAGTGTGTCCCTGTCCCTGTCATAGTGTGTCCCTGTCCCTGCCATAGTGTGTCCCTGTCCCTGCCATAGTGTGTCCCTGTCAGTGTGTCCCTGTCCCTGCATAGTGTGTCCCTGTCCCTGCCATAGTGTGTCCCTGTCATAGTGTGTCCCTGTCCCTGTCATAGTTTGTCCCTGCCATAGTGTGTCCCTGTCATAGTGTGTCCCTGTCATAGTGTGTCCCTGTCATAGTGTGTCCCTGTCCCTGTCATAGTGTGTCCCAGTCCCTGCCATAGTGTGTCCCTGTCAGTGTGTCCCTGTCCCTGCCATAGTGTGTCCCTGTTCCTGCCATAGTGTGTCCCTGTCATAGTGTGTCCCTGTCCCTGCCATAGTGTGTCCCTGTCCCTGTCATAGTGTGTCCCTGTCATAGTGTGTCCCTGTCATAGTGTGTCCCTGTCCCTGTCATAGTGTGTCCCTGTCAGTGTGTCCCTGTCCCTGCCATAGTGTGTCCCTGTCCCTGCCAGTGTGTCCCTGTCATAGTGTGTCCCTGTCCCTGCCATAGTGTGTCCCTGTCCTTGTCATAGTGTGTCCCTGCAATAGTGTGTCCCAGTCCCTGTCATAGTGTGTCCCTGTCCCTGTCATAGTGTGTCCCTGTCCCTGCCATAGTGTGTCCCTGTCCCTTGTCATAGTGTGTCCCTGTCCCTGTCATAGTGTGTCCCTGTCCCTGTCATAGTGTGTCCCTGTCCCTGTCATAGTGTGTCCCTGTCCCTGTCATAGTGTGTCCCTGTCCCTGTCATAGTGTGTCCCTGTCATAGTGTGTCCCTGTCATAGTGTGTCCCAGTCCCTGTCATAGTGTGTCCCAGTCATAGTGTGTCCCTGTCCCTGTCATAGTGTGTCCCTGTCATAGTGTGTCCCTGTCCCTGTCATAGTGTGTCCCAGTCCCTGTCATAGTGTGTCCCTGTCCCTGTCATAGTGTGTCCCTGTCATAGTGTGTCCCAGTCCCTGTCATAGTGTGTCCCAGTTTTGGTGTGGAACTGGAAGTAGTAGAGAGGGAGTTGGCGGTTTCAGGATGAGAACAATGTGAAAGGGAGACAGATATATACAGTATATATATAGACACATACACTGAGTATACCAAACATTATCAACACCTTGCTAATATGATGTTAACCCTCAGAACAGCCAGCAAGGAAGGTGTAAATGTTTGGAAGACTCAGTTTATATGAAGAGAGAGTGGTTGATGGTTCCGTCTCTCGGTCTGGGTGCTACAGGTCATCTGCAGGTCCTCACAATTTTGATGAAATATTCATCTCTCTCTCTCTCTCTCTCTCTCTCTCTCCTCTCTCTCTCTCTCTCTCTCTCTCTCTCTCTCTCTCTCTCTCTCTCTCTCCTCTCTCTCTCTCTCTCTCTCTCTCTCTCTCTCTCTCTCTCTCTCTCTCTCTCTCTCCTCTCTCTCTCCTCCCCCCGTAATAAAAATGACATTTTCCTTGACGCAGACTTCCATCCTCTGACTCGCTCTGTTTTCCTCTTTCTTTCCATCTCTGCCTATCTCAGCCCAGTCAAACACATTACACCATGCACCATGCTGATTGATACAACCTCTCTCCTCCGTGTGCCGGCCCTGCCTTCACCCCTCTCAGAGCCCAATCTCTAATCTCAATCCCTCGGCATTACTGCTGTATAATCTTTCATCTGACAGTGAGTTGATAGCCCTATAAAACCAGCAGGACTGACAACACCTCTCAGATGACACCCCTTACATATTCAGGCCAAAACTGTGCGTGTGTGTGTGTCTACAGATGTAGGATCTTCATTTGATCATCCTGTTGCTAGAGAACTTAAAAAACTTGTAGCGTATTTGAGGTTTAAAAGTACAATATGTACTAATTGTTCATTCAAAATGTCTGTAAATGTCTAAAGTGGTACTGATCCGAGAATAAAATGCTTTTGAAGATGAACATGGTCACTTTAGACCCCGGTGTTGTCTTCCTGTCCTCTGCTGGAATTACAGTGGTCTGGTATGATTTGGTGGGGAAAAACATGGACACTTGCTTCTCCCAGGACCCCAGACAATCACGGCCACAACAAAACAGGGCCTGCATTAGCTACGGAGTGTCTGAAAACAGTCTCACACCAAGGACTATGTTGTCAACAGAGGACAGACAGCAATTATCGGCAAACAAACAACACAAACATTTAGCAAGCCAAGAGGGAGTTGAATGAAGGTTAAGGAAAGACCAGAGTGGTCGGATATCTACTCCGGGAATTGATGGACTGTAACATTAGTGCACTTAAACCTGGTAAGCCAAACCTCGAAATGAATGTTAGCTTAGCAACATTTACTAGCTATTCCTCTCTGCTATAAATCATACCTCATAGAACTAAATCATACCTCATAGAACTAAATCATACTTTATAGAACTAAATCATACTTTATAGAACTAAATCATACTTTATAGAACTAAATCATACTTTATAGAACTAAATCATACCTTATAGAACTAAATCATACTCTTATAGAACTAAATCATACTTTATAGAACTAAATCATACTTTATAGAACTAAATCATAACTTATAGAACTAAAATCATACTTTATAGAACTAAATCATACTTTATAGAACTAAATCATACTTTATAGAACTACCTAGTTATCCAACATTAATCATACGAGGTTCCGGGAAAGCATATATTTTTGTTGACGTGTTGTAGAGAGACGTGCTAGCTAGCTAGCCTACTTTCTTAGGTGCCACATGAATTCGCTATTCAGAGTCAATTATATTTACAAATCATGTCTTCATTGGTCAATTTCGGCCGCTGCAATGTACAGTTGAAGACGGAAGTTTATATACACCTTAGCCAAATACATTTCAACTCAGTTTTTCACAATTCCTGACATTTAATCCTAGTAAAAATTCACTGTCTTAGGTCAGTTAGGATCACCACTTTATTTTAAGAAAGTGAAATGTATAGTAGAGAGAATATAGTAGAGAGAATGATTTATTTCAGCTTTTATTTCTTTCATCACATTCCCAGTGGGTCAGAAGTTTACATACACTCAATTAGTATTTGGTAGCATTGCGTTTAAATTGTTTAACTTGGGTCAAACATTTTGGGTAGCCTTCCACAAACTTCCCACAATAAGTTGGGTGAATTTTGGCCCATTCCTCCTGACAGAGCTGGTGTGTAACTGAGTCAGGTTTGTAGGCCTCCTTGCTCGCACACGCTTTTTCAGTTCTGCCCAGAAATGTGCTATAGGATTGAGGTCAGGGCTTTGTAATGGCCACTCCAATACCTTGACTTTGTTGTCCTTAAGCCATTTTGTCACAACTTTGGAAGTATGCTTGGGGTCATTGTCCATTTCGAAGACCCATTTGCAAACAAGCTTTAACTTCCTGACTGATGTCTTGAGATGTTGCTTCAATATATCCACACAATTTTCCTGCCTCATGATGCCATCTGTTTTGTGAAGTGTACCAGTCCCTCCTGCAGCAAAGCACCCCCACAACATGATGCTGCCACCCCCGTGCTACACAGTTGGGATGGTGTTCTTTGGCTTGCAAGCCTCCCCCTTTTCCCTCCAAACATAACGATGGTCATTATGGCCAAACAGTTCTATTTTTGTTTCATCAGACCAGAGGACATTTCTCCAGAAAGTACGATCTTTGTCCCCATGTGCAGTTGCAAACCGTAGTCTGGCTTTTCTTATGGCGGTTTTGGAGCAGTGGCTTCTTCCTTGCTGAGCGGCCTTTCAGGTTATGTTGATATAGGACTTGATTTACTGTGGATATAGATACTTTTGTACCCGTTTCCTCCAGCGTCTTCACAAGGTCCTTTGCTGTTGAAATGGGATTTATTCGCACATTTCACACCAAAGTACGTTCATCTCTAGGAAACAGAACACGTCTCCTTCCTGAGCGGTATGACGGCTGCGTGGTCCCATGGTGTTTATACTTGCGTACTATTGTTTGTACAGATGAACGTGGTACCTTCAGGTGTTTGGAAATTGCTCCCAAGGATGAACCAGACTTGTGGAGGTCTACAATGTTTTTTCTGAGGTCTTGGCTGATTTATTTTGATTTTCCCATGATGACAAGCAAAGAGGCACTGAGTTTGAAGGTAGGCCTTGAAATACATCCACAGGTACACCTCCAACTAACTCTAATGATGTCAATTAGCCTATCAGAAGCTTCTAAAGCCATGACATAATTTTCTGGAATTTCCCAAGTTGTTTAAAGGCACAGTCAACTTACTGTATGTAAACTTCTGACCCACTGGAATTGTGACACAGATTATTTCACTTATAATTCACTGTCTGTAAACAATTGTTGGAAAAATTACTTGTGTCATGCACAAAGTAGATGTCCTAACCTACTTGCTTAAACTGTTTACAAGAAATGTATGGAGTGGTTGAAAAACGAGTTTTAACCTGTTAGGGCTAGGGGGCAGCATTGACACGGCTGGATAAAAAACATACCCGATTTAATCTGGTTACCACTCCTACTCAGTAACTAGAATATGCATATACTTATTACATATGGATAGAAAACACCCTAAATTTTCTAAAACTGTTTGAATGGTGTCTGTGAGTATAACAGAACTCAAATGGCAGGTCAAAACCTGAGAGATTCCTTTACAGGAAGTGGCCTGTCTGACCATTTGTTGAACTTCTTTTCCATCTCTATCATTTACTAAGGATCTCTGCTCTAACGTGACACTTCCCACGTCGTCCATAGGCGCTCAGAGCCCGGGAAAAAACAGAATGTCGTCATTTCAGCCCCAGGCTGAAACACATTATCGCCTTTCTCAAGTGGCCGATCAAGAGACACTAGCTTATGCGCGTGACCCCGACCGCCCCCGCCTTTGGGATTTTTTTCCTCTGTTTGCCGAAAAGGAGATTCCCTGTCGGAATATTATCGCTTTTCTACGAGAAAAATGTCGTAAAAATTGATTTTAAACAGCGGTTGACATGCTTCGAAGTACGGTAATGGAATACTTAGAATTTTATTGTCACGAATTGCGCCAAGCGCGTGACACTTCTTTACTATTTCGGATAGTTGACTCCAACCTAAGTGTATGTAAACTTCCGACTTTAACTGTATTTAGCTATCTAGCTTCAGCATCTATAAATTAGCCTCAGCCTGAAAGTCGAGTCAGGCTAGTTTCATCTAAAATGGAAATACAATGATACTACTTAACTAGGCAAATAATTAGTAGGACACTTCAACATCAATACGATATGGTCTAATGTACTTTAGAGAGATGGCAATATTTGTAAGAAAAAAAAAGAAAGAAAGCAATGCTAACAGTAGCTAGCTATGCTGCATCTACAGACAATCTGGCGACATCACAATTATGAAGAAAAAAAAAAGGTTTGCATACTAATTACTCGCCTCCTTTGAAAAATATCTGCATAGAATAGAATGGTTAGTCGGGCATCAGTCTTCAAAAATAATAGTTTGTTGTGATGAAACGTGTACAGCTAGTGAAGAGGATTTCTGCAGTAAATGTAGAGGGGATTCAATTTTGAATCAATTTTCTCATTGATTCCAGAATCGCATCCCCATGTTAGAAATAGCTAAGTGTTTGTTTTTCTATTCTCAGTACCAGGAGGCTGAGGCCTGTGTTGAATTATAACCATCACAGAACTCAGAATGATGCAAGTCTCCCTCAGCTATTGGGTGAATTATTATACTACTACGAACTGAATGGAATCAGAACTCCATGCAACAAAACTAGTATTATTATTATTATTATAACTCACTCAAGGCAAAATTCCAAATTAAACTGTAAGGAAGGTATTGACATTTCCTTGATTCAATGAATATGCAAATATAGGCCCATAGGCTAGAAATAAATTGACCCATGTGTAATTTGCAAAATAGTTTTCATTGCTAAAGTAACATTTTGAGTTTGGGTTCACATGTAATATATTGATATATTTATTTGATGTTTAAAATGCAGGTTGGAATCTTGTGCTTTAGTTTAATGTACTTTGTCTAAATGACAGAAACGACTGATTGAGGCATGGGGATAGCCTATCTTTGGTTTACTGTGCGTGAGACGTTGTCAATTTCCATTATTGAACTAAGCATGTTCCTGTCATATTAGCTGTGTACTGCAGTGGATGTGAGGAGCTTCTTGCCAGCGCTAATGTTGACTATACAACTCTACAGTGAAAACTAAAGTGTGAACACTTACAGCACGTCGAGATGAAATTCTAAAACGTAGAAACACATGAGTTTTGTCAATACTATCAATTCTGTTACCAATTCTGCTCTGTGTCAGTCAACATGAGGCCATGTAATTCTGAGAAGGTACTCTATCAGACAGCCATGTCAGTCCAGCTCAGGGATGGGCAACCCTTTCAGAAGGAAACTTGGATCAATTTTCCATCCACCCTTATTTTTTTTTACTCAGTCGGGGTGTCAACTTACTGTTGCTAGGTAGAATAGTAGAATACACCAGGTGACATTTCGACATGTGGTTGTGCAATCAGCCATTTTTTTTCTTGTTTATATCAGTCACTGATTGTGACTCAATTAGCTCATGTCAACTATTAGTTAGTTTAGAGACTTGTTATGATGGTCGAATTACCGGTCAGGAGGCCCCTGTTGATTTTGTTACGTCTGTCTCATTCAGATATCATATTAAAAACTGCAAGAAATGTCTCTCCACACTATGGCAACATGTGTAGAATTGCAGGAAGTTAGCTGTAAAACAGGAAATGTCCTCTCTGCCCCATGGCAAAATGTGTAGAATTGTTACATTTTACATTTACATTTTAGTCATTTAGCAGACGCTCTTATCCAGAGCGACTTACAGTAGTGAATGCATACATTTCATACATTTTTTTTCTCCGTACTGGTCCTCCGTGGGAATCGAACCCACAACCCTGGCGTTGCAAACACCATGCTCTACCAACTGAGCCACACGGGACCATTTTCTCTACCCCCCATGGCAAAATGTGTAGAATTGTTACATTTTCTCTACACCCTATGGCAATTGTGTAGAATTGTTACATTTTCTCTACACCTCATGACAAAATGTGTAGAATTGCAGCAAACTTGCTTTAACACGGCAACATTTTCTCTCCGCCCCATGGAATTGCACAAAATTAACATTAAAACATTTATAACTTTATTTAAGCAAGGAGTCACCATTGAAATATATTGTATTAGATTTTTTTGTTGGTAAAACAAAAAAGGACAGCACAACACATATTGAACATAAATATACACAATATATACAGAAAACACAGTCAACAAAAACAAACATTAATATACAGAAAACACAGTCAACAAAAACAAACATTAATATACAGAAAACACAGTCAACTAAAACAAACATTAATATACAGAAAACACAGTCAACTAAAACAAACATTAATATACAGAAAACACAGTCAACAAAAACAAACATTAATATACAGAAAACACAGTCAACTAAAACAAACATTAATATACAGAAAACACAGTCAACTAAAACAAACATTAATATACAGAAAACACAGTCAACAAAAACAAACATTAATATACAGAAAACACAGTCAACAAAAACAAACATTAATATACAGAAAACACAGTCAACAAAAACAAACATTAATATACAGAAAACACAGTCAACAAAAACAAACATTAATATACAGAAAACACAGTCAACAAAAACAAACATTAATATACAGAAAACACAGTCAACTAAAACAAACATTAATATACAGAAAACACAGTCAACAAAAACAAACATTAATATACAGAAAACACATTCAAAATGTGTGTGTTTTTTTTTCACATTACATTAACTTATTTTGTACATAATGTTTCTGTCACCGTCTCTTATGACCAAAAATAGCTTGTAGATTATCAGGACAGCGATTACTCACCCCGTCCTGAAGGAAAACTTGTTCTTCAACGAGTCGGACGGGAAGGATTTACTTCAGACGCCCGACAAGGCCCTCATCCCCGTCATTCGCAGGAGAAAGAGACGGAAGTATCGGGGACGAAGGTCCGGGTGACTTGTTAGGATCCATCGCTGAGAGGGTAATCTCCCTTTACCATCGATCCTATTAGCCAACGTACAATCAATCGATAATAAAATAGACAAACTAAGATCACATATATTCTACCAACGGGACATTAACCTGTTAGGGCTAGGGGGCAGCATTTGCACGTCTGGATAAAAAAAATGTACCCGATTTAATCTGGTTACTAATCCTACCCAGTAACTAGAATATGCATATACTTATTATATATGGATAGAAAACACTCTAAAGTTTCTAAAACTGTTTGAATGGTGTCTGTGAGTATAACAGAACTCATTTGGCAGGCAAAACCCTGAGACATTTTCTGACAGGAAGTGGATACCTGATGTGTTGTATTACCTTTAAACCTATCCCATTGAAAAACACAGGGGCTGAGGAATATTTTGGCACTTCCTATTGCTTCCACTAGATGTCACCAGCCTTTACAAAGTGTTTTGAGTCTTCTGGAGGGAGATCTGACCCGAACAAGAGCCATGGAACGATGATGGCCCATTAGACACCTGGCGCGCGAGTTCATGTTGGGTACCCTCGTTCCAATACGTTATAAAAGAGTATGCATTCGTCCACCTTGAATATTATTCATGTTCTGGTTAAAAAAGGCCCTAATGATTTATGCTATACAACGTTTGACATGTTTGAACGAACGTAAATATATTTTTTTCCCCTCGTTCATGACGAGAAGTCCGGCTGGCTTAGATCATGTGCTAACAAGACGGAGATTTTTGGACATAAATGATGAGCTTTTTTGAACAAAACTACATTCGTTATGGACCTGTGATACCTGGAAGTGACATCTGATGAAGAGAATCAAAGGTAATGGATTATTTACATAGTATTTTCGATTTTAGATCTCCCCAACATGACGTCTAGTCTGTATCGCAACGCGTATTTTTCTGGGCGCAGTGCTCAGATTATTGCAAAGTGTGATTTCCCAGTAAGGTTATTTTTAAATCTGGCAAGTTGATTGCGTTCAAGAGATGTAAATCTATAATTCTTTAAATGACAATATAATATTTTACCAATGTTTTCTAATTTTAATTATTTAATTAGTGGTGCTGACTTGACTGCCGGTTATTGGAGGGAAACGATTTCCTCAACATCAATGCTATAGTAAAACGCTGTTTTTGGATATAAATATGAACTTGATAGAACTAAAAATGCATGCATTGTCTAACATAATGTCCTAGGAGTGTCATCTGATGGAGATTGTAAAAGGTTAGTGCATCATTTTAGCTGGTTTTATGGTTTTGGTGACCCTGTCTTTGAATTGACAAAACATTACACACAACTCTTGTAAATGTACTGTCCTAACATACTCTAAATTTATGCTTTCGCCGTAAAACCTTTTTGAAATCGTAAAACGTGGTTAGATTAAGGAGATGTTTATCTTTCAAAGGGTGTAAAATAGTTGTATGTTTGAAAAATTTGAATTTTGACATTTATTTGGATTCAAATTTGCCGCTCTTGAAATGCACCTGCTGTTGATGGAGTGCACCACGGGTGGCACGCTAGCGTCCCACCTAGCCCATAGAGGTTAAAAAACGTAATATCTTATGTTTCACCGAGTCGTAGCTGAACGACGACACGGATAACATACAGCTGGCTGAGTTTTACGCTTTTTCGGCAGGATAGAACAGCAGCCTCTGGTAACACAAGGGGTGGCGGTCTATGTATATTTGTAAACAACAGCTTGTGCACGAAATGTAAGTCTTGAGGTTTTGCTTGCTTGAGGTAGAGTATCTCATCATAAGCTGTAGACCACATTATTTACCAAGAGAGTTTTCATCTATATTCATCGTAGCCGTCTATTTACCACCATAAAGCGAAGCTGGCACTAAGACCGCTCTCAACCAACTCTATAAGGCCATAAGAAAAGAAGAAAATGCTCATCCAGAAGCGGCGCTCCTAGTGCAGGATAACTCAAATCCATTTTACCTCATTTTTACCAGCATGTTAAATGTGCAACCAGAGGGGAAAAAAAATCTAGACCACCTTTACTCCACACACAAAGATACATACAAAGTTCTCCCTCGCCCTCCATTTGGCAAATCTGACCATAATTCCATCCTCCTGATTCCTGCTCACAAGCAAAAACTAAAGCAGGAAGCACCAGTGACTCGGTCAATAAGAAAGTGGTCAGATGAAGCAGATGCTAAACTACAGGACTGTTTTGCTAGCACAGACTGGAATATGTTCCGGGATTCCTCCAATGGCATTGAGGAGTACACCACATCAGTCACTGGCTTCATCAATAAGTGCATCGATGACGTCGTCCCCACAGTGACTGTACGTACATACCCCAACCAGAAGCCATGGATTACAGGCAACATCTGCACTGAGCTAATTTAACACTTGATTTAATTGTGGAGATCATTCCAAACATGTGGAGAAAGAAAGCTGACTTACCGAACTCTGTAGACACCAAAAGGAGTCTGCAGAATTTACCAACCCTGTGAATGGGTTTGATAACTTGCCATTTTAACAGTGAGATTAGGGCAGTCGGAAACTTGTGGAACAGGGCTTTGTAAACAAAAAGAGAGTAATAATGTGATCGACAAGACTTCAAAGAGGTCCAAGCTTTTGTTCCAGAATACAGTGATGAATAAACCTTGTCTCCTGTGATAAAATTAAAAACAGCATCCAGGAGTTTAAGAGAAGCTGCACTTTGAAAAATAGTATCGACATAATCAAGAACAGGAAGAAAGGTTGACTGCTGACTAGAGAGAGACCAGATCTGTTTATGTAATTAAAAAAAATGGTTTCTTAACAAGCTCAGTCGTATGTTTTTTAAATGATAAATCATTGTCAAATCTAAATAATAAGGTATTTGTATGTAGGGACTTGTTTTGATTATAGAACCATCTGATGAGTGAAGATGTAATCCATCTGATACAATCTTATGAGAACTTGAAAACAACATATTTTCAGTTTTGCCTGTTTTAAGCACGAGTTTTAAAAATCAGTAAGAGCTTCCTGCACAACTACAAAAAAATCAGACTGTAGCCTTATCACAGTCAGGTCAGAAGTCAGGGCAATTGCCTATATAATAAACACATCCTTATATAGATTTAAAAAAAAGTTAATTAACATATTGACCTATAGCATGTATATCAAATGGTGAAAGAAAACTGGATTTAATATCAACCCCCTTTATGTACTTTAAGAAATTAGGACTTAATCCCATCAACCACGATGCCCTGAGTTCTGTCACTAAGATAATAATGAAACCATGAGCAGCCGTCAGAGGGTCAGTCGAGAACAACTTGCTCAATAAAATAGCATGATCTATAGTAATCAAACACTTTCGACAGGTCTACAAACAAGGCAGCACATTTCATTTGAGTGTCTAAAGCATTGACAATATCATTAATTTCACTAGGGTAGGGGGCAGCATTCGGAATTCTGGATGAAAAGCGTGCCCAAAGTAAACTGCCTGTTACTCAGGCCCAGAAGCTAGGATATGCATATAATCGGTAGATTTGGATAGAAAACACTAAAGTTTCCAAAACTGTTAAAATATTGTCTGAGTATAACAGAACTGATATGGCAGGCGAAAACCTGAGGAAAATCCATCCAGGAAGTACTATTATTTTGAAAGGCTGTTTTTCCATTGAAAGCCTATCCACCTTTACAAAGACTTTAGGACCCAGTTCACGATCTCTATGGCTACTTCTACATGTGGCCAGTCTTTAGGCATTGTTTCAGGCTTTTACTCTGAGATACAGCACTTTCAATGAGAGGACAGTGGACATTTCCAGACATGAGTCCAGCGCGCGATCGGGAGCGCGCCTTTCTTGTTTCTCCTTTTCTATTGACGAAGCTTTTGTCCGGTTGAAATATTATTGATTATTTATGACAAAAACAACCCGAGGATTGATTTTAAACATCGTTTGACATGTTTCTACAAACTTTTATTGTACTTTTATGACTTTTCGTCTGGATGTTGAGAGCGCGCTTTGTGCCTTTGGATTACTGAACTAAACACACCAACAAAACAGAGGTTTTTGAACATAAAGAGGGACATTATCGAACAAAACAAACATTTATTTTGTAACATGGAGTCCTGGGAGTGCCACCAGATGAAGATCAAAGGTAAATGATTCATTTAATCGCTATTTCTGTCTTTTCTGAGTCCTCTCCTTGGCTGGAAAAATGTCTGTATGGTTTCTTGTGGCTAGGCGCTGTCCTAACATAAATCGCATGGTGTGCTTTCGCCGTAAAGCCTTTTTGAAATCGGACACTGTGGTTGGATTAACAAGAAGTTTATCTTTAAAATGGTGCATAATACTTGTATGTTTGAGGAATTTTAATTATGGGATTTCTTTTGTTTTGAATTTGGCGCCCTATGCTAGCGTCCCAATGATACCAGAGAGGTATTAATTCATTCATTCATTCATTCATTCATTCATTCATTCATTCATAAATGTGGTTTCTGTGATAGTGCTGTACTCTGGCCTAAACCCAGATTGATTTATATTCATAATACCCATGATTAGATATAAAAGAGCCAAGTTGCTTATTTACCAAAGATTTGAGAATCTTAGCTAGACATGGAAGTCTGAAAATGGGACGATAGTTATCAACATCTCTACTATCCTTATGGAGTGGCAGCACTTACGCTGTTTTCCATCATTTTGAAATATTTCCTGATACCAAATGTTAGATTTAAGAGATGAGATGCCGAATGAGTATGAGAGAGGAGAGCAGAGAAAGAGGGACAGAGAAGGAGATAGAGAGGAAAGGAGGAGGGAGAGATAAGGAGGTAGAGAGGAAAGGAGGAGGGAGAGATAAGGAGGTAGAGAGTGAAAGAGGAGAGAGAGACTTGTGACCTCAGTGTGGTGTGGATGAGTGTGAGGCTACACCACATTGGTGTATTTTATCTGTTCTGACCAGAACACACACACACACACACACACACACACACACACACACACACACACACACACACACACACACACACACACACACACACACACACACACACACACACACACACACACGTGAGCACTGAGGCAGAACTGCTGACAGCAGATTGGATTATCACTCAGCCTCTCTATCCTTCTTCTTAAAGATTCATACCTCTCGCTCCCTCTACACACACATTCTCTGTCTCTTTCTGCTACCATCTCTCCCTCCATCTCTCTTTTTCCCCCCATGTCTCCCTCCATCATCCCCCCCCCCCCCTCGGTCACTCTCTCGCTCTCTCCTCACTTTCTCTCTTTTTGTCCATGTCTCTGAAGGAGGAGGGAGAGAATTGGGAATGAAAGAGAGAGAGAAGATGGTAAAGAGAGAGAGAGGGAGAGAAATAGACAGGTAGAAGGGAAGGATAGAGAGAGCGAGAGAGAGGGGGGAGTCAGAGAGAAACAGCGAGAGAGAGAGAGGGAGGGAGTCAGAGAGAGAGAGGGGGGGAGTCAGAGAGAGAGAGAGGGAGGGAGTCAGAGAGAAACAGCGAGAGAGAGAGAGGGGGGGAGTCAGAGAGAGAGAGGGGGGAGTCAGAGAGAAAGAAAGAGAGGAGTCAGAGCGAGAGAGAGGCTTGTGACCTCCGTTTGGTGTGAAAGAGTGTGAGGCTCACCACATTCGTGTGTTTTATCTGTTCTGACCAGAAAACACGCACACACACACGCGCACACACACACACACACACACACACACACACACACACACACACACACACGCTAGCACTGAGGCAGAACTGCTGACAACAGATTGGATTATCACTCAGCCTCTCAATCCTTCTTCCTTCGTAAAGATTCCTACCCCCCCCCCACTATGAGTGTTTTCACATTACTCCTTTCTTGCTCCACCAGCCCACTCCTGTATTACTAGTGTGTGTGTGTGTGTGTCTGTGTGTGCTAGTGTGTGTGTGTGTCTGTGTGTGTGCGTGTGTGTGCGTGTGTGTGTGTGTGTGTGTGTGTGTGTGTGTGTGTGTGTGTGTGTGTGTTCCCTACGAGGCTCACATCCACTGTGTTCCCTACGAGGCACACATCCACTGTGTTCCCTACGAGGCACACATCCACTGTGTTCCCTACGCCTACACCTCCCGGAAGACTGCACTCTCACTCATACAGGGTCATAGGTTAGAGGGAATTGAAGAGAGAGAGAGAAGGTTGAAGAAAGACGAGAGAGAGGAATTGGCGGAGAGGGGGATGGGTGGAGAGAGGGATGCAGAAAGATGAGAGGGAGGGAGAGAGAGATGGGTGGAGAGAGAGGGGGATGGGTGGAGAGAGAGGGGGATGGGTGGAGAGAGAGGGATGGTTGGAGAGAGAGGGAGGGAGCGATAGGTGGAGAGAGGGAGGGAGGGAGGGAGGGAGGGAGGGAGGGAGGGAGGGAGGGGGAGGGAGGGAGGGAGGGGGGAGGGAGGGAGGGGGAGGGAGGGAGGGAGGGAGGGAGGGGGGAGGGAGGGAGGGAGGGAGGGAGGGATGGTAGAGAGAGGGATGGTAGAGAGAGGGATGGTAGAGAGGGATGGTAGAGAGAGGGATGGTAGAGAGAGGGATGGGTGGAGGGAGGGATGGATAGAGATGGATGGGCGGGTGGAGGGAGGGAGGGATGGGCGGGTGGAGGGAGGGAGGGATGGTGGAGAGAGGGATAGGTAGAGGGAGGGAGGGAGGGATGGTGGATAGAGGGATGGGTGGAGGGAGGGAGGGAGGGAGGGAGGGAGGGAGGGAGGGAGGGAGGGAGGGAGGGAGGGAGGGAGGGAGGGAGGGAGGGAGGGAGGGAGGAGGGAGGAGGGAGGGAGGGAGGGAGGGAGGGAGGGAGGGAGGGATGGGTGGAGGGAGGGATGGTAGAGGGAGGGATGGTAGAGGGAGGGATGGTAGAGGGAGGGATGGTAGAGGGAGGGATGGTAGAGGGAGGGATGGTAGAGAGAGGGATGGGTGGAGAGAGGGATGGATAGAGATGGATGGGCGGGTGGAGGGAGGGAGGGAGGGTGGATTGAGGGAGTGATGGTGGAGAGAGGGATAGGTAGAGGGAGGGAGGGAGGGATGGTGGAGAGAGGGATGGGTGGAGGGAGGGATGGTAGAGAGAGGGGTGGGTGGAGGGAGGGATGGTAGAGAGAGGGATGGGTGGAGGGACGGATGGTAGAGAGAGGGATGGGTGGAAGGGATGGGTGGAGGGAGGGAGGGAGGAAGGGATGGGTGGAGGGAGGGAGGGAGGGAGGGATGGTAGAGAGAGGGATGGTAGAGAGAGGGATGGGTGGACGGAGGAAGGGATGGGTGGAGGGAGGAAGGGATGGGTGGAGGGATGGTAGAGAGAGGGATGGTAGAGAGAGGGATGGTAGAGAGGAAGGGATGGGTGGGTGGAGGGATGGGTGGAGGGAGGGAGGAAGGGATGGGTGGAGGGAGGGATGGGTGGATGGAGGGATGGTAGAGAGAGGGATGGTAGAGAGAGGGATGGTAGAGAGAGGGATGGGTGGAGGGAGGGATGGTAGAGAGAGGGATGGGTGGAGGGAGGGATGGTAGAGAGAGGGATGGTAGAGAGAGGGATGGGTGGAGGGAGGGATGGTAGAGAGAGGGATGGTGGAGGGAGGGATGGTAGAGAGAGGGATGGGTGGAGGGAGGGAGGAAGGGATGGGTGGAGGGAGGGATGGTAGAGAGAGGGATGGGTGGAGGGAGGAAGGGATGGGTGGAGGGAGGAAGGGATGGGTGGAGGGAGGGAGGGAGGGAGGGAGGGATGGGTGGAGGGAGGGAGGGAGGGATGGGTGGAGGGAGGGAGGAAGGGATGGGTGGAGGGAGCGAGGGAGCGAGGGAGCGAGGGAGCGAGGGAGCGAGGGAGCGAGGGAGGGAGGGAGGGAGGGAGGGAGGGAGGGAGGGAGGGAGGGAGGGAGGGAGGGAGGGATGGGTGGGTGTCAGATCCTACATCAGATGTCTTTGTTTCTTGGGACCTCGAACTAGCATCTCTGTTTTGTCCGAGTTTAAAAGTAGAACATTTGCCGCCATCCAAGTAGGCAGATCGAGCAGCAGCGAGGGCTTTTTGATATTGCACAGGACGGTCTTTCCAAGCTAATTAGAAGATATCCAATTCGACGGGATTTTCTTTCCAATTTTCTGGAAGCTTCCGGGCTATTTTCTGTATACCAGGGAGACCATTTCTCGTGTCAAATTATTTTAGTTTTTAGAGGTGCAACTGCATCAAGGTTAAGTTTCTTCAGTTAAGTGATTAATTGATTTTTTTTACTCCAACGTCCTTGGATAGGTGGAGGGAGTCTGGAAGGGCATCTAGTAATATTTGAGTTATCAAATATCCGAGAATCCATGAATTTATAGCAAGGTGGTGGTCCGATAGTCCAGGATTATGAGTTAAAAACATTTATATCCACAATATCTATTCCACAGAACAAAACTAAATCCAGGTTATGATTTCGTCAATGAGTAGGTCCGGAGACATATTGGACAAAACCCACTGAGTCGATGATGGCTCCGAAAGCCTTTTGGAGTGAGTCTGTGGACTTATCCATGTGAATATTGAAGTCACCAAAATTGTTATATTATCTGCCATGACTACAAGGTCCGATAGGAATTCAGGGAACTCAGTGAGGAACGCTGTATACGGCCCAGGAGGCACGTAAACAGTAGCTATAAAAAGTGATTGAGGAGGCTGCATAGATTTCATAACTAGAACCTCAAAAGACACAGTAATTGTTTTCCGTAAATGTACATTTGCTGTCATAAATGTTAGCAACACCTCCGCCTTTTGCGGGATGCGCTGGGGATATGGTCACTAGTGTAACCAGGAGGAGAGGCCTCATTTAACACAGTAAATTCATCAGGCTCAAGCCATGTTTCAGTCAGGCCAATCACATCAAGTTTATGATCAGTTATTATTTAATTGGACTATGACTGCCTTGGATATGAGGGATCTAAGTAACATCAAGTAGTCCTCTCTCTTTGAATAAATGACAGGAATGGAAGAGGTCTTTATTCCCAGTGAGATTGCTAAGGAGAAACACCGCCGTGTTTAGTTTTGCCCGACCAGAGACACGGTCTTGATAGGGGAAACTGAACTGACTACACTTACTGAGCTAGTGGCAGACTCCACTAAGCTGGCAGGCTGGCTAACAGCCTGCTGCCTGGCCCTGCACCCTGGCCCTGCACCCTATCTCACAGTGGAGCAAGAGGAGAACCCTATTTATGTTGATAGATAAGATGAGAGCACCCCTCCAGCTAGGATGGAGTCTGTCACTCCTCAGGCTTGGTCCTGTTTGTGGGTGAGTACCAAAAAGAGGGCCAATTATCAAAAAAAGTATATCTTTTGGGAGGGGCAGAAAACAGTTTTCAACCAGCGATTGTGTTGTGAGACTCTGCTGTAGAGCTCATCACTCCCCCTAACTGGGAGGGGGCCAGAGACAATTACTCGATGCCGACACATCTTTCTAGCTGATTTACACGCTGAAGCTATGTTGCGCTTGGTGACCTCTGACTGTTTCATCCTAACATCGTTGGTGCCGACGTGGATAACAATATCTCTATACTCTCTACACTCGCCAGTTTTAGCTTTAGCCAGCACCATCTTCAGATTAGCCTTAATGTCCGTAGCCCTGCCCCCTGGTAAACAGCCGCTTTCTGGCTAACAGCAGAGGTGTGGACTCGAGTCACATGACTTGGACTTGAGTTATGACTAGACCTGACTTGATACCCTCCCCCAAGCCCAAATATTAAAAATGATGCTATTTAAAAAAAAGTGTGCAGCGCATCAACTCTTAATTTAACGGAATTACAGTTTGAGTCGGACAGCAGCCAATCAAATTGTGCCAGCTGAGAAAAAGTTGTGCGTGGCAGTGCAGAGGAACGTGGGTGAGTGAATTCAGACGGAGCCCTTGGAAAGATGATACCCAAAATTATTATTTTCGGATATAAAAGGCCACGATGTAGTCAACAAAAAACAGATTGCAACTTGCAAAACATGCGGGAAGACTTGAAGCTGCACAAAGAACGGTAAAGTCGTGGTTAATATAGCCGACAGCTATATCCTTCATAACTTTGCCAGTGTAGCATGTTGGCTAACGTAACGTTAAATCAATGAGCCTCCACACAGTCAGTCAGTGCGGGTACGTGAACATTGCACCCAAGATTGAGCTACAACTGGCTAGGCAGCTGGTAGCCTAAATCCTGCCTGATGTTCCTAAAACAATGCAATTGTGTACAAGCCTACATCGCCCGATTGCGCCCCGTAGCGATCCTCGATAGTCAATCACTATTGGGGGGGGGGGGGGGGGGGGGGGGGGTCTTTCTCATGGCTACCCATGTATTTCCATGGAAATATAACGTTTATTTGGAAAGTAATAAATATATAGATATTTTTTTAAGTATTCATGATTTGCGTAAATGTAATACAGTAACTATTACTCTTGTTAAAAATATGAAGTGGTATTACATTTGGTGAAGAGCACATTATGACTTGTTTAGGACTCGAAACTCAATGTTTAGGACTTGAGACTTGACTCGGACTTGTCTGTCTTGACTTGGGACTTGAGTGCTAAGACTTGAGACTTACTTGTGACTTGTAAAACAATGACTTGGTCCCACCTCTGTGTATGATCACTGGATGATACATTTTTTTTGTCTAATATTTCAGGTAATAAAGTCGCCAATATCTAGGGTTTTCCATTTGTCAGAGCTAATGGTAGGAGGCTTTGGCGTCTCAGACCCTGTAAAGGGAGGAGGAGAGACCAGAGAAGGCTCGGCCTCCGGAAAACCGGTTGAAAGCTTCTAAAATCGGCTGAATGAGCGACACCGACGTTGAACATACCAACAGCATTTCTTTCCAGAAATCGTGACAAAATTGTCCGGCTGCGAGGACTGTGCAGGGGGATTAGCCGCCTGTATTTGCTGGTGACACAGACACCGTTTAATCATTTCCTACGCTGAAATTGCCCTTACCTAGCGATTTTGTCTGAAGCATGGGATTGCAACTCGGTTATCCTCACCTTATGGCGATACAGTTCTCCTGTATATTATGAGTACAGCGACTGCAATTGCAAAGCATAACGTTATTTAGCTTTTTACGGCCGGTGGAAGTCCTGCAGATCCATGTCCAGATAAAGCGTCCGGGGGTGAAAAAGTTCTGAAATAAATCAAATGTGGACAAAACTAAGACATTGGTAAACTTGTCAACAAAAAAACCCCAGATTAAATGGTTGTTAAAAAACGGTCAGAAAAGTGAAACGTTTGGCAGGTAAAGTAGCAACAAAGCCAACAGCAGCACGGACACAACACAGAAGTGCGACGGAAGCATATCATTATATTACAATAGGGATTACAGATGAGATTACACTGTGATCACAATCCATAAAAACGGAATTATGGAACTAACATTCCACGTGGAGCAGAAAACAGTATTTAAACATTTGTGTACAGTTTGATTTACAAGAATTACATACAGTGTTTTAAGCAAATGTCGGCGACCCACAGTATAAATACGTGGATTCTGTCTAGTGGTTGTGATTTAGATTTTTTTTTATTCTGTATTTGATTAATACACACCTTCAGTAAATCTGTTGGCTCAAATACTATTTCAAATCATTTGTAATACTTTATCTGGGATTGATTGAGCTTGCCTGACACCATGGGTCCATCTGGCACTCCAGGCAGTTCTAAGGCTAGAGATTTATTCTGATTTATTCTGGTGTCTAGTAGTAGTACTGCATGTCATTAATGGTTCTAGCGCTGGACAGCGGTTGCCGTGGGAAACAGCCGAGGTTGAAACTAACGATGGAGGATTGGATGTTCCTGCATGTGCTCAAATGACCGCTTAATGAAGCATGACATTGGTTATGAACGACAGACGGGAGAGAGACAGACAGACAGACAGACAGACAGACAGACAGACAGACAGACAGACAGACAGACAGACAGACAGACAGACAGACAGACAGACAGACAGACAGACAGACAGACAGACAGACAGACAGACAGACAGACAGACAGACAGACAGACAGACAGACAGACAGACAGACAGACAGACAGACAGACAGACAGACAGAGAGATGTGCAGAGTGAGAATGGAGGAAGGGTATTGAGAGAAGCATAAAACATAATTCAAATGAAGGAGGTATGATGGAGAGGAGGAGGACGAGGAAATAAAAATAGATGGACGAGGAAGAGGAGTGGAAATGGTGAGGAGATGCAGGGGGAGAGGAAATGGTGAGGAGATGCAGGAGGAGAGTAAATGGTGAGGAGATGCAGGAGGAGAGGAAATGGTGAGGAGATGCAGGAGGAGAGGAAATGGTGAGGAGAGGCAAGAGGAGAGGAATGGTGAGGAGATGCAGGAGGAGAGTAAATGGTGAGGAGATGCAGGAGGAGAGGAAATGGTGAGGAGATGCAGGGGGAGAGTAAATGGTGAGGAGATGCAGGGGGAGAGTAAATGGTGAGGAGATGCAGGGGGAGAGTAAATGGTGAGGAGATGCAGGGGGAGAGTAAATGGTGAGGAGAGGCAGGGGGAGAGTAAATGGTGAGGAGATGCAGGGGGAGAGTAAATGGTGAGGAGATGCAGGAGGAGAGTAATGGTGAGGAGATGCAGGAGGAGAGTAAATGGTGAGGAGAGGAAATGGTGAGGAAGAAGGTAGATCGACAACAACAAAAGCACAGATGTGTGTTTCAGGTTTCAGGGCAGCTCTAGTATAGGCAGTGAAAAGCACAGATGTGTGTTTCAGGTTTCAGGGCAGCTCTAGTATAGGCAGTGAAAATCACAGATGTGTGTTTCAGGTTTCAGGGCAGCTCTAGTATAGGCAGTGAAAAGCACAGATGTGTGTTTCAGGTTTCAGGGCAGCTCTAGTATAGGCAGTGAAAAGCACAGATGTGTGTTTCAGGTTTCAGGGCAGCTCTAGTATAGGCAGTGAAAATCACAGATGTGTGTTTCAGGTTTCAGGGCAGCTCTAGTATAGGCAGTGAAAATCACAGATGTGTGTTTCAGGTTTCAGGGCAGCTCTAGTATAGGCAGTGAAAATCACAGATGTGTGTTTCAGGTTTCAGGGCAGCTCTAGTATAGGCAGTGAAAATCACAGATGTGTGTTTCAGGTTTCAGGGCAGCTCTAGTATAGGCAGTGAAAATCACAGATGTGTGTTTCAGGTTTCAGGGCAGCTCTAGTATAGGCAGTGAAAATCACAGATGTGTGTTTCAGGTTTCAGGGCAGCTCTAGTATAGGCAGTGAAAATCACAGATGTGTGTTTCAGGTTTCAGGGCAGCTCTAGTATAGGCAGTGAAAATCACAGATGTGTGTTTCAGGTTTCAGGGCAGCTCTAGTATAGGCAGTGAAAATCACAGATGTGTGTTTCAGGTTTCAGGGCAGCTCTAGTATAGGCAGTGAAAATCACAGATGTGTGTTTCAGGTTTCAGGGCAGCTCTAGTATAGGCAGTGAAAAGCCATGCGTCCATCAAGCAGAGAATTATACAAATACTCGAAATGAAACATCTGCACTGACACGGAACCGCAACAGTAGAACTCTACATCAGCACAGAACTGTAAGGAACGTCTGGAACGGCTGAACGTCTGGAACAGCGGAATGTTTGGAACAGCGGAACGTCTGGAACGTCTGGAACGGCGGAACGTCTGGAACAGCGGAACGTCTGGAACAGCGGAACGTCTGGAACAGCGGAACGTCTGGAACAGCGGAACAGGGACCGTTCAGCCATGCAGTGTGTATTGCCATGAAACCAGAGAGAAATCATATCAACTGAAACACCTAAAAAGGCTTATTGTCTATGTACACATTCTTATTCATTCCTTTGCACTTGTGTGTATAAGGTAGTTGTTGTGGAATTGTTCGATATTACTACACGGTCGGAACTAGAAGCACAAGCATTTCGCTACACTCGCATTAACATCTGCTAACCATGTGTATGTGACCAATAACATTTGATTTGATTTAATACCATATAATTCGTATGAAAATGGAAACGAATGGCTTGAATCACGTTAAGAGTATAGAACATCCATGTGAATTAAAATGGCATGCATAGAAAAAAATATATTCATATATAAAACAGCATTTGACTCTATAAAAACCACATACTTAATGGGTTGGAACCAAACTGTTAAACTACATACTGATTTACAACCATAAAAAAAAAAAAAAAAAAGATTGATCCTTAACTAAAACAAATATCTGCTCACCAAATTCTAACCAACCTACAAATTGGAAGTGAACTGTTAAACTGCATTTTATCAGCGCCGTATGTATTACATAGACCCATATGAGCTATTGTCTGTCTGTCTGTCTGTCTGTCTGTCTGTCTGTCTGTCTGTCTGTCTGTCTGTCTGTCTGTCTGTCTGTCTGTCTGTCTGTCTGCCTGCCTGCCTGTCTGCCTGCCTGCCTGCCTGTCTGTCTGCCTGCCTGCCTGCCTGTCTGCCTGTCTGCCTGTCTGTCTGTCTGTCTGTCTGTCTGCCTGTCTGTCTGTCTGCCTGTCTGCCTGTCTGTCTGTCTGTCTGTCTGTCTGCCTGTCTGTCTGCCTGTGTTACAGTGTGTTGGGTAGGAGAGACCAGTGGCTGTACTGAACAGAGTCTGATATGGACAGACAGAAAGCAGCTAGTGTAATGACTCATCTATTCACAGAGTCAAACTGCATTACACTGCCCCTTGCACTCGCTCTCTCCCTCTGTTCTCTCTCCCCATCTGTTCCCTCTCAGTTCTCACTCGCTCTCTCCCTCTGTTCTATCTCTTCCCCTCCCCCTCTTTCTCCCCCTGTTCTCTCTCAGTTCTCACTCGCTCTCTCCCTCTGTTCTCTCTCTTCCCCTCCCCCTCTTTCTCCCCCTGTTCTCTCTCTCCATCTGTTCCCTCTCAGTTCTCACTCGCTCTCTCCCTCTGTTCTATCTCTTCCCCTCCCCCTCTTTCTCCCCCTGTTCTCTCTCTCCATCTGTTCCCTCTCAGTTCTCTCTCACACTCTCCTCTCTCTTCCCCTCCTTCTCTCCCTGATTTCTCACCCTTTCCCTCTGTTCTCTCTCCATCTGTTCTCTCCCCCTCCCCCTCTTTCTCACTCTTTCTCTCTCCCACTCCCCATTCTCTCACACTCTCTCCCCCTGTTCTCTCTGCCCGTCCTTCTCTCCCTGTTCTCTCTCCTTCTGTTCTCCCCCTCTCTTTCTCCCCCCTCCTGTTCTCTCTCGCCATGTAAATAGTTAGGGGAATTAAAGCATGTGGATATGGAATCAGCCATGTAAATAGTGAGGGGAATGAAAGCATGTGGATATGGAATCAGCCATGTAAATAGTGAGGGGAATTAAAGCATGTGGATATGGAATCAGCCATGTAAATAGTGAGGGGAATTAAAGCATGTGGATATGGAATCAGCCATGTAAATAGTGAGGGGAATTAAAGCATGTGGATATGGAATCAGCCATGTAAATAGTGAGGGGAATTAAAGCATGTGGATATGAATCAGCCATGTAAATAGTGAGGGGAATTAAAGCATGAGATACATTTTGACCCAAACTTTTGTACAAGAGCTGAGCTGCCATCTTGGACAGGTCTCCCTCGGTAAAGACTACAAGAGCTGTGCAGCCACATTGGCTAGGCCTCCATCGGTAAAGATGTGTTCTCCCCCTAGCCTCTCTCCCCTAGCCTCTCTCCCCTAGCCTCTCTCCCCTAGCCTCTCTCCCCTAGCCTCTCTCCCCTAGCCTCTCTCCTCTAGCCTCTCTCCCCTAGCCTCTCTCCCCTAGCCTCTCTCCCCTAGCCTCTCTCCCCTAGCCTCTCTCCTCTAGCCTCTCTCCTCTAGCCTCTCTCCTCTAGCCTCTCTCCCCTAGCCTCTCTCCTCTAGCCTCTCTCCTCTAGCCTCTCTCCCCTAGCCTCTCTCCTCTAGCCTCTCTCCCCTAGCCTCTCTCCTCTAGCCTCTCTCCTCTAGCCTCTCTCCTCTAGCCTCTCTCCCCTAGCCTCTCTCCTCTAGCCTCTCTCCCCTAGCCTCTCTCCTCTAGCCTCTCTCCTCTAGCCTCTCTCCTCTAGCCTCTCTCCTCTAGCCTCTCTCCTCTAGCCTCTCTCCCCTAGCCTCTCTCCTCTAGCCTCTCTCCTCTAGCCTCTCTCCTCTAGCCTCTCTCCCCTAGCCTCTCTCCTCTAGCCTCTCTCCTCTAGCCTCTCTCCCCTAGCCTCTCTCCTCTAGCCTCTCTCCTCTAGCCTCTCTCCCCTAGCCTCTCTCCCCTAGCCTCTCTCCTCTAGCCTCTCTCCCCTAGCCTCTCTCCCCTAGCCTCTCTCCTCTAGCCTCTCTCCTCTAGCCTCTCTCCCCTAGCCTCTCTCCTCTAGCCTCTCTCCTCTAGCCTCTCTCCCCTAGCCTCTCTCCCCTAGCCTCTCTCCCCTAGCCTCTCTCCTCTAGCCTCTCTCCTCTAGCCTCTCTCCCCTAGCCTCTCTCCTCTAGCCTCTCTCCCCTAGCCTCTCTCCCCTAGCCTCTCTCCCCTAGCCTCTCTCCTCTAGCCTCTCTCCTCTAGCCTCTCTCCCCTAGCCTCTCTCCCCTAGCCTCTCTCCTCTAGCCTCTCTCCCCTAGCCTCTCTCCCCTAGCCTCTCTCCCCTAGCCTCTCTCCCCTAGCCTCTCTCCTCTAGCCTCTCTCCCCTAGCCTCTCTCCTCTAGCCTCTCTCCTCTAGCCTCTCTCCCCTAGCCTCTCTCCCCTAGCCTCTCTCCCCTAGCCTCTCTCCTCTAGCCTCTCTCCTCTAGCCTCTCTCCCTCATCTATCCACCCCAATTCCCTCCGTCCGTCCTCTCCTTTTCTTTCCACTCCCTCCTCGCCACTAACTCTCTCCCTCCTATAGTCCCTCTGTTCCCAGTTGCACATCGTTACAACACTGTATATATACATACATACACACACACACACACACACACACACACACACACACACACACACACACACACACACACACACACACACACACACACACACACACACACACACACACACACACACACACACACACACACACACACACAATGACATTTGAAAATGTATTTATTCATTTGGAACTTCTGTGAGTGTAATGTTTTCTGTTAATTTTGATTTAACTTTCGTTTATCATCTACTTCACTTGCAACCCCTATTACTAGCCTGTTCAACCTCTCTTTCGTATCGTCTGAGATCACCAAAGATCTGGAAGCTGCCGCGGTTATCCCCCTCCTCAAAGGGGGAGACACCCTAGACCCAAACTGCTACAGACCTATATCTATCCTACCCTGCATTTCTAAGGTCTTCGAAAGCCAAGTTAAACAGATAACCGTCCATTTCGAATCCCACCGTACCTTCTCCGCTATGCAATCTGGTTTCCAAGCTGGTCATGGGTGCACCTCAGCCACGCTCAAGGTCGTAAACGATATCATAACCGCCATCGACAAAAGACAATACTGTGCAGCTGTATTCGTCAACCTGGACAAGGCTTTCGACTCTGTCAATCACCACATTCTTATCGGCAGACACAACAGCCTTGGTTTCTCAAATAACTGCCTCGCAGACAGTTCTGTGTGACAGTTCAGTGTGTCAAATCGGAGGGCCTGTTGTCCGGACCTCTGGCAGTCTCTATGGGGGTGCCACAGGGTTCAATTCTGTATATATCAATGATGTCGCTGTTGCTGCTGGTGATTCTCTGATCCACCTCTACGCAGACGACACCATTCTGTATACCTCTGGCCCTTCTTTGGACACTGTGTTAACTAACCTCCAGACGAGCTTCAATGCCATACAACACTCCTTCCGTGGCCTCCAACTGCTCTTAAATGCAAGTAAAAATAAATGCATGCTATTCAACCGATCGCTGCCTGCACCTGCCCGCCCGTCCAGGATCACTACTCTGGACGGTTCTGACTTAGAATATGTGGACAACTACAAATACCTAGGTGTCTGGTTAGACGGCAAACTGTCCTTCCAGACTCACATTAAGCATCTCCAATCCAAAATTAAAACTAGAATCGGCTTCCTATTTCACAAGAAAAGCATCCTTCACTCATGCTGCCAAACATACCCTCGTAAAACTGACTATCCTACCGATCCTTGACTTCGGCGATGTCATTCACCTCTGGCCTGCTCGCCTCCCTACCTCTGCGGAAGCACAGTTCCCGCTCAGCCCAGTCAAAACTGTTCACTGCTCTGGCACCCCAATGGTGGAACAAGCTCCCTCACGACGCCAGGACAGCAGAGTCAATCACCACCTTCCGGAGACACCTGAAACCCCACCTCTTTAAGGAATACCTGGGATAGGATAAAGTAATCCTTCTAACCCCCCCCCCCCCCAAAAAAAAAATATATAGATGTACTATTGTAAAGTGGTTGTTCCACTGGATATCATAAGGTGAATGCCTCCCTTATCTTACCTCATTTGCTCACACTGTATATAGACTTTTCTATTGTATTATTGACTGTATGTTTGTTTTATTCCATGTGTAACTCTGTGTTGTTGTTTGTGTCGCACTGCTTTGCTTTATCTTGGCCAGGTCGCAATTGTAAATGAGAACTTGTTCTCTACTAGCCTACCTGGTTAAATAAAGGCGAAATAACATTTAAAAAATGTTTAAAAAAAAGTCATTTCAACAATAATCTTCATTTTAATTTGACTGTACAGTTGAAACAGTTGAAACAGGATGAAGGAAAAAGGAAACCGCACAATTTGACTTTACAAAACAACAAGAGAGCTTAATTGGAGTCTATTTCTTCTGAGCCTAGGCCTTATAAAATAACTTAACTGGCTGAGGTAGGCTATGAGGCTTCACATCTTTCACAATAATGAAATATATCAAGGCCTAATAGAAGTGGGATTTGTCTTATTATATGTATTATTATTTGACCTACTACCTACTGATAATTGCATCTGGCCCCAAAAAAATGTAGCATCCTACATAAAACAATAATTTAAAGAAAAAAAAAGGCGATATCTGCGTCTGAATGCTCCTTTAACGACAGAACAAAACAGAAAATACTGTCAGCTTGAGACCTAAATATCCCTGGATAATAATGTTCGTGTTTACTAAATACAGTCATGTACTGTAGGCCACTAAGTTACTTAGTCAGAGGGGAAAAGTTGTGGATGACGTGTGAGATTTTGATGCGCAAATTTTGACGTGAAAGTTGGTTTCCTGTCATGAGTCTTATAATGCATTCATAGAGGATTAGGACTCGTAGGTGTCAATCATTAAAACAACCATAACCTTACAGTTCATCCACAGTGCTGGTAACGGACGGACGGACGGACAGACGGACACGGGCGGCAGGTAGCCTAGTGGTTACAGGGTTGGACTAGTAACCAAAAGGTTGCTGGATCGAATCCCTGGGTTGACAAGGTACAAATCTGTCGTTCTGCCTCCTGAACAAGGCAGTTAACCCACTGTTCCCCGGTAGGCCGTCATTGTAAATAAGAATTTCTTCTTAACCGACTTGCCTAGTTAAATAAAAGGTAAAATAAAATGAATGTTAGCACATAAAAATGACATTTCGTTAGCGGATGTATTCCTCTGAGCATGCCACCCAAAAGGACTCCTGACTGTATCCCCTTGGGTCCATGTCTGGAATTCAATCCGCTCAGTTTGAAATTGCGGCCTCATCCAGCGAGGGTATAGTTTTCTTAGCAAAGGAGGAGAATTCTCCACCTGGACGGACTGTGCGAGGTTGGGGGGGGGGGGAGGCTGTGGCTGTGGTCTTCAAATCTGGTGGAGAAGTTGTCCCTCTTGATGAAAATCATCCACTCCCTCTGTGACAACGCTGCGTCCCTCTGCCTGTCGTTTTTCTTTCAGTAGCTTTCCAGATGACCAAGTCCAAATACAACAACTCAACCTTCCTAGTATAAAAGGCCTCGTTGTTTTTCCACCACTGTTTTCCCTCTTCCTTGTAAC